>NC_050198.1:82160726-82195602 GCF_004126475.2 Phyllostomus discolor | reverse complement strand
CAAACCTTTCCCATACAAATGACCTGTCTTGCCTCATGCTTGACTTTCCTAAAATCTCTCAAAGAAGCAGCATCTGGCCTCAGTATGCCCTGTACCTCTCACTATGTGGTCCCAGGCCCAGCACTCATGGCAGATAGCCTTGGTTTGTAGCTTGGCCTCATCTGGAAACCTCCAATCCCAGCAAAGTAACAACTATCTGTAGATTTCTTTGTAGCTCATGCCAGGTGGCTATTGCCATGGCACAGGTGGAAGCTGACCTTGGCCTGCACTTCCTGGGAGGCCACAAGAACCCAGAGCCAGTGCACCCAGTAGACAACTTCAGACCATGCCAAAGGACTACCACTCAACCATCTCCACAAGCAACACACTCAAGGGGTGGATTCAGTGGGCACCAGAGCACTGTTCAAGGGAGTCCTGTTCTATGAGGTTGGCCCCTGCACAGCTTATCCTCCACAGTGGTTGCAGCCAATTCTTGCAGCCTGGGGTAAATTTTTCCTATTGAGAGTCAACAGTAAGCAAAGCTCAGCTACAAATAGGAGAGTGTTCACAGCCCACATGGAGTTCACACCTGGAGCACCCAGCTCAGATGATTAGGGAGACTATGCCACTGGACCCTACTACAGGACACCTACTACATAAGGCAACTCTACCAAGCCTTGGAGATGTAGCAGCTCTACCTAATATATAGATAAAAATACAGGGAGACAGCCAAAATAAGGAACAAAAAAATTATGTTCCAAATGAAAGAACAGAGCAAAACTCCAGGAAAAAAAATAAACAAAATGGAAATAAGCAATCTAGCAGACACACAGTTCAAAACATGTTTATAAGGATGCTCAATGAACTTAGGGAAAGATTAGATGAACTTAGTGAGAATTTCAACAAAGAGACAGGAAACATAAAAAATGGAAATAGAAAACATAAAAATGATCCAGTCAGAAATGAAGAATATATTAAATGCGATGACAAATACATTACAGGTAATCAACAGTGATGTAGATAAAGCAAAGGACCAAATCAGACATTCTGAAGCCGAAAACACCCAATCAGAACAGAAAAAAGATCAAAACAAGGAGTTTCAGCCACGATGGAGGCATAGGTAGAAACCCTTCACTTCCTCGCACAACCAAGAGGAGAAAAACAACCAACTAAAATCAATAAACAACCAGAAGTGTCAGAAAATCAAACTACATGGAACTCTGACAACCATGGAATTAAAGAAAAAATCTACCAGAACAACCAGACCGGTGAGGCTGTGGACTATGTGCGAGGGGCTGACTTAAGGGAAAACTGAGACTCAGAGGTGGCTGTGGACTATGGTGGTTGCTGCGGTAGGAGAAACTCCCAGTCTCACACAAGAGTTTGCGCTAGAGGTGAGCAGGCGAGTTGCATTGTTCTCTTTCTGGCCCTTTCTGCACAGGCAGTGCCGCAGCACAGCAAGGAGGTTTGCCCTGCCTGGGTGAATACCGAAGGCCCTGTCCCCTTACAACTTATCAGGGACCCTGAGAAAAGAAATAGGGCCAAAATGAAAGAACAGAGCAAAACCTCAGAAAGAGAGCTAAGCAATGAGGAGATAATCAACCTATCTGATGGAGAATTTAAAGCCCTCGTAATCAAAATGCTCACAGAACTGATTGAGCTTGGTTGAAAAATGAAAGAACAAATGAAAGATACCCAAAAGGAAATAAAAATATTCAGGGAACCAACAGTGACAGGAAGGAAACCAGGAATCAAATAAACAGTTTGGAACAACAGGAAGAAATAAACATCCAACTGGAACAGAATGAAAAAACAAGAATTCAAAAAAGTTAAGAGAGGCTTATAAACCTCTCTGACAACCTGAAACATTCCAATATCCAAATTATAGGGATGCTAGAAGGAGAAGAACAACAGCAAGAAACTGAAAACTTATTTGAACAAATAATGAAGGAAAACTTCCCCAGTCTGGCAAAGGAAATAGACTTACAGGAAGTCCAGGAAGCCCAGAGAGTCCCAAAGAAGTTGGACCCAAAGAGGAACACACCAAGCCACATCATCATTAAGTTACCCAAGATTAAAGACAAAGAGGCAATCTTAAAAGCAGCAAGACAAAAGGAGACAGTTACCTACAAAGGAGTTCCCATAAGCCTATCAGTTCATTTCTCAAAAGGAACCTTGCAGGCAAGAAGGGGCTGGAAAGAAGTATTTGAAGTCATGAAAGGCAAGGACCTATAACAGGGTGCAGCCCAGGGGTGGTGTAACAGGGTGCAACCAAGAGGGGAGCCTCAAATAGGGATCTGTAATAAGATCCAGAAGAGCCTGGAGATAATTGGCTCCACACCACAGGGCCACACCTGCCCAGAATCTGGCAGCTGTAACCAATTGTGAGAGGAGCTGGAAATGGGGCTTCAGAGGAAGATTGGCACTGGGATTTAAACAGAGACGTGGCAGCCATTGGAGGGGGAGAGTGATGTGCAGCCCTGCAAGAGAGAACCACACAGCTTTAGCAGAGTGAAGACTCTCGCGGTCCTGAGGGAGACAACCACGCGGCTCTGGCAGAGTGGGGACTCCCGTGGTCTGGGGAGAGAAGACTACGTGCCTTTGCCAGAGTAGGGACCCCCGCACCTTTAGGAGATACGGTACTCTGGACTGGGCAAAGAGGGAAGGAAGGAAGGACTGTGTCTGTTTGTGGGTACTTTAAAGGACTTTAGGATTTTTGGTGAAGACATTAGGTCCCTACTTTAAGTTTGTGTAGCATTAAATAAACGTTTCCTTTCATTTTCACAAATCTCTGGCATTGAGAGACGTCTTTCCTCTGGCAGCGGACATAACGGACCTGGGGGCGTCTTTTAATAATAGTATATCGTCCCAGGCCCCCCTTGTTTGTTCTGTAACAGTGGGGCATATAGGGATTTTCAATGGGGTCCAGAACTCCTTGTCCAGGAAATATTAGAAAAAAAAATATATAGGATGTCCTCACCCCCACACCTCAGATCTGGAAATGGGATGCAAGGACCAGGGCCATTGAGAGTTGTTTTGAATAACAACAGTTTTGCAGGTAAACTCTAGAACAGTCATTTAACATATCTATAACCATTAACTGGTTTCATAGATATGTTAAATAGCTGGTCAGGCTTTGAGCCAGGGGGATGGGAGTGACTTATACCCATGCTATAAGTGGGAGGCAACTCCCCCTGGTCACAGAGCCTGCGTAGGAGCTTGGAGATGATTGGCTCCACACCGCAGGGCCACACCTGCCTGGGCTTACTTGGCAGCCCAGTAAAACTGGAAAAATACAGGAATTCTGGCAGCTGTGGCCAATTGTGGGCGGAGTCAGAAATAGTGTGGCAGAGGAAGATTGGCACTGGGATTTAAACCCAGGTGCAGCAGCTATGTGGAGTCTTTTTGGGACCACTCGGCTTTGGTAGAGAAGAACCATGGACTTCTACTTCTTTTTTCTGAGAAACAATACCCCAGACTGGGCAGAGGGGGAAGGAAGGACTGTGCATTTGTGGGTATTCTAAAAGACTTGGGGATCTCAGTGAAGACATTAAGTCATTACTCTTAAGTTTGTATAACTCTTTAAATAAATAATCCCTTTCTTTTTCACTAGTCTCTGTCATTGAAAGACATCTTTCCCTGGCAGCAGGCAAGACAAACCTAGTACGGGGTGGGAGAACCCCCAGAGCACAAGGGTGGGTCCAGTCAGTAATAGTATATCATTCACCCCCACCCCGGGTCTGTTCTGTGACAGACCTACATCCAAAAATACTGTATACAGTAAAGCTATCATTTAGAATGGAAGGGCAGAAAAAGTGCTTCCCAGATAAATTCAAGTTAAAGGAGTTCATCATCGTCACCAAGCCATCATTATATGAAATGTTAAAGGGCCTTATCTAAGAAAAGGAAGATCAAAAATATGAACAATAAAATGACAACAAACTCACAACTATCAATAAATGAAACTAAAAAATAAAAGAAAAACATTGAAAACAAAAACTAAACAAACAACTAGAACAGGAACATAATCAGAGAAATGGACATCATGTGGAGGGTTTTCAGTGGGGAGGGGGAGGGGAAGAATAGAGGGAAAAGGTACAGGGAAGAAGAAGCATAATTGGTAGGCATTAAATGGATGGGGAGAGCTCAAAAATGGTATAAGAAACAACTCAAAGAACTTATATGTACAACCCATGGACATGAACTAAGGGGGGATGCTGGAGGGTTGGGAGGCACAGGGTGGAGTGGGGATAAAGGGGGGGAATTGGGAAAACTGTAATAGTATAATCAATAAAATATAATTTTAAAATATTTAAAAAATGTCAAAACAAAAGAGCTCTGTTATACAACTTGCCCTGACAGGTGTGGCTCAGTTGGTTGGGTATCATCTGCAAAGTAAAAGGTCTTTGGTTTGATTCACAGTTGGGGTACACACCTGGGTAGTGGGTTTGGTCTCAGGTCAGGGCATGTATGGGAGGCAGCCAAACACTGTTTCTCTCACATGGATATTTCTCTCCTTCTCTTCCTCTTTCCCTGTCCCTCTCTCTGAAAAAATAAAGAAAATATAAAACAAAGACAAACAAACAAAAAAAAAAAACAGCAAAAAAAAAAAGAATACAAAAAAATGAGGATAGTATAAGAACCCTCTGGAACAACTTCAAGCAAAACAACATTCACATCATAAAGGTATCAGGAAAAAAAAAGAGAGGAAGGAAGCAAGTAATCCAGAACATATTTGAAGAAATAATGACTCAAGACTTCACTAACATGGTGAATGAACTAGACATCTTAGTCTAATAAGTTCAGAAAGACCCAAACAAGATGAACCAAAAGAGGCCCACACAAAGACACATTATAGTTAAAATGCCAAAGGTTAAAGACAACAAGAGAATCTTAAAAACAACAAGAGAAAGTTACCTGTAAGGGAGCTCCTATAAGACTATGAACTGATTTCTCAACAGAAACACTTCAGACCAGAAGGAACTGGAATGAAATATTCAAAACAATGAAAAACCAGGACCTACAACCAAGACTACTCTGCCCAGCAAGGCTATCATTTAAAATTGAAGGAGAAATGAAGAACTCAAGAAAAAGCTAAAGGAATTCACTTCCACCAAACCAGTATTACAAGAAATGTTAAAGGGTCTTCCTTAAAAAGAAGAAGGGGAAAAAAGGTAAAAAATATAAATGATAAAATGACAATCAACACATCACTATCAACAATTATTTTAAATGCAAATGGATTAAATGCTTCAGTCAAGAGACATACAAGGACTAAACTGATAACAAAACAAGACCCCTACATGGGCTGTCTATACAAGATTCACTTCAGATAGAAAGACACACAGTCTGAAAGTAAAGGCTGAAAGTAAAGGGATGAAAAGTATATTTCTTGAAAATGGGAGAAAAAAAAACCAAAAAAGCTGAGGTAGCAGTATTTATACCAGATGAAATAGACTTTAAACAAAAACTATCTAACAAGAGATGAAGAAAAACCCAGGAATACTACTTGTGAGTATTTATCTGAAGAAACCCAAAACACTAAATCAAAAAGATATATACATCCATATGTTCATTGCAGCATTATTTACAATAGCCAAGATATGGAAGTGACTTAAGTGTCCATCAATAGATGAATTGATAAAGAAGAAGTGGTACACACATACAATGAAATATGACTCAGCCATTAAAAAATAAGGGAATCCTGCAATCTGCAACAACATGAATGGACCTAGAGGGTATTGTGATGAGTGAGATAAGTCAGATAGAGAAAGACATGAACCAGATGATTTCACTTATGTGTGGAATCTAAAAAGCAGAACAAGAAGAACAAACAAACAAGAAGAACAGAAATAGACTCATAGAGAACATTTTGACAGTTCCCAAATGGGAGGGAAGTTGAGGGGAAGGATGAAAAAGTGAAGAGATTAAAAAGTGCAAATTGATATTCATAAAATAGTCCCAAGGATGTAAAGTACAGCATTGGGGAATATAGTCAGTAACATTGTAATAACTCTATGTGGTGTCAGATGAGTACTAGATTTGTTGGGTTATGACTTAATAAGTTATGTAATGTCTAATCACTGGGTTGTACACCTGAAACTAATATAATATTGTATGTCAACTGTAATTATAAGTAAATAATTTCAAGTAAAAAAAATTCAGTGCTTGTCGTCTCCACATGGTCTCTCTAGCAGGGGAGCCAGACTTCACACTGGGCTCACAAAAGTGAGTGTTCTAAGACAGAGGATTTTAAAATTGACAGTCTTCTTAAAGAATATGTTCAAAACTGGCACAACTTTACTTCCACTGTATTCTATTGGTTATTTTCAGTCACATGCCCAATTTCCATTTGATTCTTACAGATTCTAATGAATGGATTAAAGTCTTTTTTACATAGATTTTGTCCACCTTTTCCTCTAATTTTGAACATGTATTTATTAGAAATTCCTTGTCTGCTAATTTATGTATCTGGATCACCTGTGAATTTGTGTCTATTGTCTGGGTTTTTTTCTAGGTTTTCGGTCATGTGGCCTTGTCTCTTTCTGTTCCTAGAAAGTTTTGAATGAATGTCAACCAACTGTGTGTAAATAATTGTATAGGATCTAGATGATGTTATCTTACCTCAGAGAGGATGCACCCTTTTCACTGTTAAGTTAATAAAATAAGGGCAGATCACCTCTACCAAGTAAGTGCCTAAGCTGAATCAAAGATGGGTTCAATTTTAAGTGAAGGCTTTCTACTTCTTTTTGTCCTTACTTCTAATGCATTCCTGTCCAGAACATTCAGCTGATAATCTTGTGTGTTTAATGAACTCCTTACCCATGGCAGATCTTGAACTCTAATTCTTATCTACTCAGCACAGTGAAACTATCCCAATTACTACTTTGATATTTTTAGTTTTCCTTCTTAGTTTCTTACTCTCCAGATGCAAGAATGGCTCAACTAATGCAAATCAAAAATAAATGTGATACACTACATCAACAGAATGAGAGATTAAAATTGTATAATCACCTCAAGAGATTCAGAAAAAGCATTTTGCAAACTTCATGAGACACTCTTTAAAAAACTAGGTATAGAAGTAATTTACCTCAACATAATAATGACTATGTATGACAAACCCACAGCTAATATCATACTTAATGTTGAAAAACTGAAAGCTTTTCCTCTATGATCAATCTAGGGTAAATGGAATCAGTCTTGCTCCCTCACCCAGATATCTGGGGAACTAAAATAGGCTATGTTCTCATAGTCTTAGGGCTGGGTGTGATAAATGGAACCCCTTGAGTGGGTTTGCATGTGCAGAATGTTGCTGTATTATACAATATGTTGGCTGCCCCCTGGCAGCTTTGTATGCATGTGTGTATAAGGGAGTTGGGACTTCCTCCTTTGTGACATGCAGTGACAAGCAGGGACACACTAGGAGGACATGCAGCTTGCAGTGCATGTGGATTTTCCACCCTTGAATAAAGGTATGCCAAGCATCCCCAAGGCTCTATGTATATTCTTCCATCTTCCTGAATCCAGAGTGGACCTGTCCGGCCTTGAGTGGTCACAACACAATCAGGAACAAGGAAAGAACATGGAAGTAAAGAACAAACTGACAGTAACTAGAAGGGAGCAGGGAGGGAAATAATGCATAAAGAAGGGAAGGGGTCATCAAAGAGCATGTATGAAAGACACATGGACTAGGCCAAAGGGGTGGGAGTTGGGGATGGCTGTGGTGGAGGGTAGTGGTGGGGGAAACATGGAGACACCTGTACTTGAACAACAATAATAAAAAAGAGAAAAATAAATAAATAAATAAAAGGAAACTTCACAGTAAAAAAAAATAAGATAGAATACATAAGATTTGGTAACTTTGAATAGTATATATGTTAAAATGATGAAGGAAGATGCAAAGATGATGCCCAATTTTCTAATTTGAGCATAAAGTAGAAGATAATAGATTCAACACAGATTGGAATGAATTGTTTTCTGAAATGCAGGCATAGCCTCCTTTTCTCCAGATTCCATGATAAAAACTAAGCCCTGAGATACTTCTCCTTGAGTCACATTTCCTCCTTCCTTACTTGAACATCATAGCTCATAATACTCGGTGTCTGCTCTGGTCCCCACCCTGACTCCTTATTTCCACTTCTCAGGGAGGGCTCAGACCTGTCTCACTGTTTGGGGATAGACCCTATCCATAAGCCCCATTCAATGGCTTAGGCTCTGATCCCCATGGATGGATGGATGCCTGCCAGCTTTCTTGAACTCCTCTATTCCACAGCATCAGTCCACTACTTGGCATACTCTATTCCAAGGACTGCTGTGTTGGCCAAGATTTCCCTTTCATCAAAAACTGCTTGGTGCTGATCACTTTCCTGAACATGTGCCTGTTCATGCTTTATACCTCATCTAAGTGGGCTGGTGTAGTTCATCTCTGTCTCTGTCTATTTGTGTGTGCTGCAATGCCTTGTTACTGACTCCCAACACTTGGCATGCCAAATTCAGAATGACAGCAGTAATCTGAACCGGTCTAGAAATATTCAGATCACCCTTCTCAGACTTCTCTGTCTGTGTGGAGAAGATGTCATTCTCAAAAAAATGTGAATAGACAGGGAGACTAACCTGAAATCTTCAAGTCAGGCAAAACAGAACTGAGTAACATGGGTCAAGTGACACGGTTTAAAGATAGCAGTCACATATTAGGGATATTCTGATCAGAATTTTATCTCTTCCTGATAATTTTTTGGGACAACTAATCTAGAATATGTAAACATACTTCATACTTCCCCATTATCTAAACAAGAAATATTGAGACACTTTAACTCCTTAATTGGACTTGGCTCAGATCCTCCTTAGCCTAACATCAAACCACTTCCCCTTTAAAACTGCCTTTCCTGATACATGAGGTAGAAAATTAGCATGTGCTAGGGACTGCTACTTTCCAACCACTGTCCATTCTCTTTGTTTTCTTTTAGTAACATAAATGTCTGAGATTTAGCAATGAACCTGGCTTCTCAGAATAAAGACTACATTTCCCATCTCCCTTGCAGCTACGTGTGGTCAAATGACCAAGTATGTACTGTATTTTGCCATGTGTAATACACTACCACGTAAAATGTGCACCCATATTTTTGGCCCAAACTTTCAGGGGAAAAATCTTTCATTTTAAGTTTTTACTTTATTTATTTACATTTGGAAGCGAAACTGATTATGGTATTCCAGGGTATCGTTTTGCATATGGATATCATTATTACTTTCTAGAATTACACCCTTAGTGCACAAGCATAAATAAAAGAATTAAAAGCATTTATATAGATACAGAATTAGTACTACCCATGTATAATGCATATCCTTATTTTTCCCTCAAAAATTTCCTCAAAATAGTGCACATTATACACAGCAACATACGGTATGTGGAAATGATGCCTGCAAACTCTGAGTTACTTCTTTAAAAGGAAATAGTATATTTTGTACTTCCCTTTTCTTCTTTAATTCCTAGGAGCTAAAACACAGAGAGAATGGTGATGAACCAGTTTTGATTATGCAGATAAGGAAAATATATTAGGGGGTGATAGAACCACAAGACAGAAGAAAATTGGATTTCTGGAAAGTAGTATAGAGCAGAGAAGCCTACCTCTTAACACTTTGATTTGTTGCATGAGAGAAAGGGAAACTTCTATTTTGTTTGAATCTCAATTACAAAAGTTTAGCCTATACTCTAATACACAATGTATTGTATTCACTCACTTCACCCATCACCCAGAGGACAGTTTTATGCATGTTTTGACCCATAGACTGTCTTCAGCCAATGCCCATTAAGACCAAACCCAGTAGGAACTATCATTTTAAAGGTAATCCTCTTTACCCTTTCTTTGCTCCTATATCCATGAGGAGTTTTTTTTCTGTGTTCTCAAAAAAAAAATCTGGTTTAACTTTCTCTCAGCACTTAACACAGAGGATATTTATTATCTGTGGACTTATCTATCTTCCTTACTGGTGAGTGAGTTCCTTGACAGACCCTATCTGAATTGTTCATTGGTGTCCCATCTCTTTCAAGAATCAATCTGGACATTATCTCTCGAAAAGCTTTCTATGACTTCTTCTCCTCCAGATGGGGTGAGGTGCATCTACAGAATCTCAACATCTCCAACTTCTTTCCTATACAACAATAATCATACTACATTTTAATGGTCCCTTCTCACTTTTCTCCTCCACTAGACTGTGAACAACTACAGTATCTATGAATTCCCACTATCTAACACTACACCTGCACTTACTAATTTATTTAATGAATGAACATCCTGGCAGTTTACATAGGAAACAGAAAACTATATTTATATCAAACCCTGTCTTATGAAATAACTAGACTCTTAGAGCATGTTTCTAAGATATTTGTTTGGAACTATGAATTAGTTTGAGGTAGTGTGGTTAAGCATAAAGAATCTTGGCCTGCTGGAAAAGGACTTGGGTTCTCTGCTACTCACTGCTTAAGGACTATGAGCAAGTTCTTTCCTCTATCTGGGCCTCAGTTTTCCCTTCTGTAAAGTGAGGCTGTACACAGGTGATTTCCAGTTATGTAAGCTCTAAATTTTTATATGTCTTTCAAGGTAGCCATAGGCTGTATGTCAATGCCTAAAGTTCTATGAAGATTTGCTCACATCTCCTCTGTTAAAATTCAAAGCATCCAGAAAAAGTTCCATGAAGTCTCACATACCTAAATATGAATGTGTTTCTGTTGATACCATTGTTTTTACTAGATGGACTAAGGGGGTAATCTGGGATCCAGATCCTCCTAGATTGACCACAAAGTGGAGCCCAGAGAAGGAGGATATGCCAGGAAAAGGAAGAAATGTGGTAGAAGCATCCTTACTGTTCAAGCAACACCAGTCTCCTCTAGTTTCAGAGGGAGGCCTGAGGAAATGCAACCACTAGTGAGGCAAATATTGCCAATATTAGGCCAAACAGCAGGTGTCTGGGCATTTCCAGAGGCCACTCTTTGAAGAAGTTGTGAGCCAAGTTCCATCACTCATGACTTTCACCTCCCAGGATTGTCCCCTTCCAATATTTCCACAGTGGGGAACATTCTTAGGCTCCGTGCTTGGGTTGGCAGGTTTTCTTGAGCTGTTGATTGGGACGTTTCTCTGGACAGCGTTCAAATTTCCAGGTGTCTGGTTGGAGGCAATCATAGAAACCCCAACAGGGCAGGCCCTGCATGTAGTTGTTGTGTCCATGCTGGAAAGGCTGATAAACTTGCTGTGAAAACTGCTGCATTTGCAATTGAGGTTGCTTGTTGATCAAAGGGTGATGATCATGCCTCTTTTCATGTGTTTCCACTAGTATACATCATCCTAAATGCCCAACTTCTGCCTTGAGTGTTAGGTAGTGGAATGGGGCTCAATTCTGTGAATCTGATGAGATGAGCATTGAGAGAACATAGGTGCCATGTTTGTAATTCCAGTCTTTCAACAAAAAGTGTACTGGTGTCTTGTTGTGCCCCAATTACTCCTTCATACAACATCACCTGCATTAACTTCTTTTACTGGTACCCTTGCTTTTCTTATTTATTTTTAAAAATATGTTTTTATTGAATAAAAATTAGATTAGGAGCATAATAATTGGATTAGGAACTATCTGATCTAATTATGCCTCGTAGTTTCAGCAGCTTCTGAATACAAGTCTTTATTCATTTATTTCTATTGTTCTATTTTTATAATTTTAATTTTTTCAATTATAGGTTACATTCAATATTATTTTGTGTTAGTTTCAGGTGTAAAGCTAAATGATTAATTAGACAATCCTATATTTTACAAAGCATTCCCCCTGATATTTCCAGGACCCTCCTTGCACCCTCTATAGTTATTATGGTGTTATTGACTATATTTCCTATGTCATAATTTATATCCCCATGACTATTTGGTAACTACCAATCTGTACTTGATCTCTTCACATTTCTCACCCAGTTTCCCATCAGCCCACCCCTCTGGCAACCATCACTCTGTTCTCTGTATTGATGAGTCTGTTTCTGTTTTGTTTGTCCATTTATATTGTTCTTTAGAGTCTACCTATAAGTGAAATCCTATGGAACTTGTCTTTCTCTGACTGTCTTATTTCACTTAGCATAATACCCTCTAGGTCCATCCATTGTCTAATATTACAAATGGTAGGATTTCATTCTTTTTATTGCTGAATAATATTCCATTGTACCATAGTTTTTGTACCCACTTGTCTATTGATGGGCACCTGGGTTTCTTCCATAGCTTCACTGTTATACACAATGCTGCACAGAATATAGGGGTGCCTATATTCTTTTGAATTAGTTGTTTGTGTTTCTTCAGATATATACCCAGAAGTAGAATCAATGGGTCATAAGGCAGTGCAATTTTTAATTTTTTTTAGGAAACTCCATACTATTTTTCATAACGGCTGCATTAATCTGATTTCCCACCAGCAGTGCATGAGAGTTCCCTTTTCTCCACATAGTTGTCAACATTGGTTTTTGTTGATTTATGGATTATAGCCATATGACAGGTATGAGATGATATCTCATTGAAGTTTTAATTGGCACTTCTTTAGTGATTATATATACTGAGCATTTTTACATGTCTATTGGCCATCTGTATGTTCTCTTTGGAGAAGTGTCTATTCAGGGTTTTTGCCCATTTTTAATTGGATTCTATGTTTATGTTTGGTGTTGAGTTGTATGAGTTCTTTATGTATTATGGATATAGATATTAACCATTTATCAGATGTATCCTTGGTGAATATGTTCTCCCATTCATTGTTCCATACTTTCATTTTGTTGACAGTTTTCTTTGCTGCTCAAAAAATTTTAGTTTGATATAGTCCCATATGTTTATTTTTTTCTTTTGTTGCCCTTGCCTGAAGAGATATAGCAGAAAAACATATTACTAAGATAAACAACCAAAATTTACTGTCTATGTTATCTTCAAGAAGTTTTAAGGTTTTGAGTCTTATATTTAAGTCTTTAATCCATTTTTAGTTTATTTTTGTATATGGCATAAGAAGGTGGTCTAATATCATTTTTCTGCATGTATCTGTCCAATTTTCCCAACACCATTTATTGAATAGACTGTCTTTATATCACTGTATGTTCTTGTCTCCTTTGTCAAATATTAATTGACCATATAGGTATGAGTTTAGGAGCATTTCTAGGCTCTCTATCCTGTTCCATTGATCTATAGGTATGTATTTATGCCATTACTATGCTGTTTTGATTACTATTCCCTTGTAGTATAGTTTGATATCAGCTAGTGTAATTCTTCCAACTTTGTTTTTCTTTCTCAGGATCACTGTTGCTATGCAGAGACTTTTGCGGTTCCATATAAATTTTTGAAATATTTGTTTTACTGTAAAATACAACATTGAAATCTTGATAGGAATTGCATTGGATCTATAGATTGCTTTTGGTAGTATGGACATTTTAGTGATGTTAATTCTTCCTGTCCATGAATACAGTATATGCTTCCACTTATTTATATCTTCTTCAATTTCTTTCTTCAGTGTCTTAGAATTTTCTTAGTACGGATCTTTTACATCTTTGGTTAGGTTATTCATGGTATTTTATTCTTTTTGAAGCAATTGTGAATGGGATTATTTTCTTTTTCTAAAAATTTTATTTATTTATTTTTAGAGAGAGGGGAAGGGAAGGAGAAAGAATGGGAGTGAAATACCAATGTGTGGTTGCCTCTCACGCGCCCCTCTCTGAGGACCTGACCTGTGACCCAAGCATGTGCTCTCACTGGGAATTGAACCAGTAACACTTTGGTTCACAGGCTCGTGCTCAATCCACTGAGCTACACCAGCCAGGGTAGGATTATTTTTTTAACTTCCTTTTCTGTTTGTCCATTAATGGCATATAAAAATGCAACTGATTTCTGGAGATTAATTTTGTATCCTGCTACATGGCTGAATTCATTTATCAGACCTAGTAGTTTCTTGGTGGAATCTTTGTGTGCTTCATGTACAGTATCATGTCATCTGTAAATAAAGACAGTTTTACCTCTTCCTTTCTAATTTGGATGACTTTTATTTCTTCTTCTTGTCTGATTCCTGTGGTTAAGACTTCCAATACTATGTTGAATAAGAGAAATGAAACCAGACACCAATGTCTTTTTCTGGATCTTAAGGGGAGCACTTGTAGTTTTTTCCATCCAGTATGGTGCTGACAGTGGGTTTGCCATATATGGTGTTTATTATGTTTAGGTATGTTCCTTCCATTCCCACTTTGCTGAGAATTTTTATCATAAATGGGTGCTAAATTTTATCAGAAGCTTTTCCTGTATTTATTGATATGATCATGTGATTTTTTATCCTTCATTTTGTTTATGTGGTGATCACATTTGAGAATGTTATACCAACTTTGTATCTCTGGAATAAATCCCACTTGATCATGGTGTATGATCTTTTTGATGTATTGCCGTATGCAGTTTGATAATATTTTTTGAGGATTTTAGCATCTATGATCAGAGATATGGCCTATAATTTTTTTCTTTGTAGTATCTTTATCTGGTTTTGGAATTAGGATAATGCTGGCTCCATAAAATGATTTTGGGAGCCTTCCCTCTTACTGAATTTTATGAAATAGTTTGAGGAGAGATGTTAGTTCTTCTCAGAATGTTTGGTAAAATTTACCTGTGAAGCCATCAAGTCCAGGGCTTTTGTATTTTGGGAGCTTTTTTAATGATTATTATTGCTTCAATATCATTAGGTGTAATCTGTCTATTCAAATTATCTGATTCTTCTTCATTTATTTTTGGAAAACTGTACACTTCTAGGAATTTATCTATTTCATCCTCATTGTCCAGTTTGTTGGCATATAATTGTTCATAATATTTTCTTACAATAATTTGTATTTCTTTGGTGTCAGTTGTTGTTTCTCCTCTTTTGTTTCTGATTTTATTTATTTAGGTGATTTTTTTTTTCTTGATGAGCTTGGTTAAAAGTTTGTCCATCTTGTTTATTGATTCAAAGAACTAGCTTTTGGGTTCATTGATCTGTATTTCTTTTTTAGACTCTATTTCATTTATTTCTGCTCTGATTTTTATTATTTTCCTTCTTCTGTTCCATTCCTTTCTTCTACTCACTTTAGGCTTTGTTTGTTGTTCTTTTTCAGGTTCCCTTAAGCATGAAATTACATCATTTATTTGGGCTTTTTCTTGTTGTTGTTGTTGTTGTTGTTGTTGTTGTTGTTTTTGAGATAGGCCTGTAATGCTATGAATTTTCCTCTTAGGATTGCTTTCTCAATTTTCCACATATTTTGGGCTATTGTATCCTCATTTTCATTTGTTTCAAAGTATCTTTTGATTTCTTCCTTGATCTCATTGTTAACCCATTCATCATTTAATAACATCTTATTTAGCTCCCATGTCTTGCATGTTTTTCAGTGTTCTTCTTATGATTGATTTCTAGTTTCATAGCATTGTGGTCAGAGAAGATCCTTGACATAATTTCAGTCTTCTTAAATTTATTGAGACTGGTTTTGTGCCCTAACATGTGGTCTATCCTAGAAAATGTTTCATGTGCACTTAAAAAGTATATGTATTCTGCTGCTATGTGGTGAAATGCTCTGAAGATGTCAATGAAATCCATTTGTTCTGTGTGTTGTTTAAGTCCACCATCTCCTTGTTGACTTTCTGCTTGGAAGATCCATCCATTGAAGTCAGTGGGTTGTTAAAATCCCCAACTATGACTATATTTCTATCAATCTCTCTCTGTATGTCCATCAAGATTTACTTTACATTTTTAGGTGCTCCTATGTTTGTTTGTAATTATTTACTATGTTTATATCTTCTTGTTGTATTGCTTCCTTTATCATGATGTAGTGTTCTTTGTCTCTTACTATAGCCTGGTTTTAAAGTCTATATTTTAGGGTGCAAGTACTGCTACCCTAGCTTTTTTCTTTTCCATTTTCATGAAGTATCTTTTTCCAGCCCTTTACTTTTAGTCTGTGTGTATCTTTCAATCTGAGTTTGGTCTCTTGGAGGCATTATATATATATACATATATATATATATATATACATATATTCTTGTTTTCTTATCCATTCAGCTACCCTCTGTCTTTTGGTTTGAGCATTGAAGTCATTTACATAAAGTGATTATTGATAGATATATATGTAGTGCCATTTTATTGGTAGACTGTTTTCCTCCTTTTTTTCTTTCTCTTCTTCTTAAAACAAGTCCTTTAACATTTATTGAAGTACTGGTATGGTGTTAACAAACTCCTTTAGTTTTTTCTTGTCTGGGAAGCTTCTTGTCTCCTTCAATTTTAAATGATACCCTTGCTGGGCAAAGTAGCCTTGGTTGTAGGTCCTTGCTCTTCATCACTTTGAATGTTTCACGCCATTCCCTTCTGGCCTGAAATGTTTCTGTTGAGCCTCCTTCAATCATAAATGATACCCTTATTGGGTAGAGTACTCTTGGTTGTAGGTCCTTGCTTTTCATCACTTTGATTATTCCATGCTAATCTCTCCTGACCTGAAATGTTTCTGTTGATAAATCAACTGACAGTCTCATGGGAGCTCCCTTGTAGTTATGTAACTGTCTTTTTCTTACTGCTTTTAAGATTCTCTTTTTGTCTTTAAATTTTGGCATTTTAATTATGATGTGTCCTGGTGTGGACCTCTTTGGGTTCATCTTGTTTGAGACTCTCATGCTTCCTGGACTTGTGTGTCCCTTCACCAGGTTAATCAAGTTTTTAGTCAATATTTTCAAATAGGTTCCCAATAGTTTGCTCTTTGCCTTCTTCTTCTGATACTTCTATAATGTGGATATTGTTATGCTTGATGTTGTTCTGAAGGTCCCTTTAACTGTTTTTATATTTTAAATTACTTTTTCTGCTCTGATTAGGTGTTTATTTTCCTACCTCATCTTCCAAATCACTGATTTAATCATCTGCTTCATCTAACCTACTGGTTAGTTTTTCTAGGACAGGGACATCCAAACTTTTGGCATCTCGGGGCCACAATGTAAGAAGAGGAGTTGTCTTGGACCACACATTAAATACATTGTGACACATATTCACAAAAAAACCCACATCATAATGTTTTAAGTGAATTTAAAATTTTGTGTTGGGCTGCATTCATAGGCATCCTGAACCACATGCAGCCCACGGGCCACTGATTGGACATCCCTGTTCTAGGCTGTTCTTCCTTTCAGATATTATATTCTTTATTTATGAATGGTTCTCTTTTATGGTTTCTGTGTCCTCTTTCATGCTGTTTAAGTTCTCACTAACTTTTTTGAGCATCATTAGAATCATTATTTTGAACTTTATATCTGGTAGGTTACTGGCTTCCACTTCATTTAGTTCTTTTTCTGGAGATTTCTTATGTTCTATCATTTGGGATAATGTTTTTTGTCTCTCCATTTTGTCTGCCTCTCTTTTTTAAAAAAAAAATATGTATTAAGTAGATCTACTATGTCTCCCAGTCTTGGCAGGGTGACCGTGTGTATGAAATGTATTGTTGTACCAAGTGGCACAGTCTTTTTGATCACCTGAGCTGGGTGTTGCAGATAGGTTATGTTAACCCTTCTTTTATAGTTGAGTTTTGTTTTCTGTTGGCCCATCTGTGCATGAGGTTGAACTTCAGGATGGCTGACTGTGAGGATCACCCTCAATGACAGTTTTTGAGCTTCTGTTTGGGTGCTACTCACACAAAATATACTTTGCCTTAGAAGGTTCTGTTGCCTTCCAAGATCTCCCATTGGATATGCCACTTGAACAGCTAATTGAATCCTGTAATGTTTTCTGAATCCCACCATTGGATGTGTTTTTTCTGGAGCCTCTTGGAAGGGACTTTGGTGCAAGTCATTGTCAGACACTGCCTGTGACTGGCCCTGGACAACCTGTTTGGAGCTACAGAGTAATCCACAGTTTGTGGCTGCCTCTCCCAGACCTCAGTTTGTGTGGGCAGGTCCAAGCTGTGCACCAAGGCTGGCTTTCACTACCACTGATCCCTGGGGCTGATCAGCAAAAGACATAAGGTACTCTAAGATCTGCCTCTGCCTGCTTACATCTGCCAGCTGCTTGTTTGGCTCAGTAACTGAAACAGTCTCAGGCAGTATGCAATTTTCATGAGGTAGATTCTCAGTGAGTCATCAGGTAGAGTTATGTGGTGTTCATTGAAGTGATACAGCTTCAACCTCAGTTCCAGTGCTGGGTCTGATTCTACTGAGCAAAATTCCCAGGGTTCACCAAGGCTAGCTGCCACCTGCTAGATGCTCACAGGCCTTTGTGGTGGGGCAGTGTCATGGAGTTTTCAGGGTGACATCAGCAGATTTTATCAAGACCAAACAGACCTAAATTTGGCCATGTGAAGGGAGCGCAAGGAAAAAATGGCCCCCATATTCAAGCTATACAACTCAGTCCAGAATTCTGTCTGGACCTCCTGGAGAGCCAAGGATCAGCAGGTTGTGGCCACCAGGGGACCAGAAGGTACAGCTACTTGATCTGTCATGAGAGGGTGGCAGTAGTCAGGCTTGGCATGAGGTGGGTTAATGGCTCCCACTCCAGGGTCACACAACTCAGTCTTTAACACTCCTTGAATCTGCCTGGACTTCTGCACCTGGGACAAAGGCAGCTGACAGTTCTGAAGGGCATGAGCTCCACAGGGCAGGACAACATTGACTCTGGTTTGAGTGACTGGATTTCCTCAGTCTGATGCCATGTGGAGGAGAGTGCTCCATTCAAGAAAGATGGCATCTGCAGGATGGGGGAGGGACTCAGCACAGGGATCCTTGCAGCTGTCCCTTCATTTCTCTCTGTAGATCTGTACAACCCAGTCTCTCCTCACATGACTTTATTTGTGTCAGAGCCACACTCCCTCTGCTGGAGCCCAGGATTAGTGGTTGTGAATGTTATTTTGTGTGCTGGCCTTATAAGAGTTTGCTTGGGTTTCTAGCAGACTCCAGTCTTTCTCTGGAAGACAGAACCCTGATTTTCAACATAGATGTTATGTGAGTGTCTTTCACCATCTCTGTTGCACTGGACTGGGGAACCTGGCATAGGTTTCAGACCCCAGATTCCTCAGGAGGAACCTTTGATATTATCCCTCCAATTCTCAGCCACTGAATGTGTGTGTGCAGCTAGCAGTTTTCATATCTCCACCCTACCTATCAATCTTGGTGTAGCTTCTTCTGTTAATCCTTGGTTATAAGACTAGTCTAATCCTTGGTTATAAGACTAGTCTTCAGTTGGTTATTCAAGTTGATTGTTCTATATTTTGTCCAGGGAGGAGGGGAGTGTAACATCCAGCTACTCTGCTGTCATCTTGAATCTTGCATTTTTTGTTCACTTTTGTTTAATGCTTAGAAAGAAATGAAGCAGGGGCAAGGCAGGGTGATGGAGCAATTGTGGAATACCTGGGGCATGTGGAGCACTAGTTCAGTGGCCAACTGAACCTTTTAAAGGCAATGGGGAAGGGGCCTCAAAAATTCATGGGAAAGTATCTTGGTGAAGTGACACAGGGGCCAAGAGCACTAACAGCTAGTATTAGTGGGATGACTTTGACCTTATAAGACTCATTAAGATGACATGAGTAAAATTACTTTGCAAATGCAATAAAAATGTCTGGTTTTGTTACATGATTCTTTTTGAGAACATAGTGAAGGCTTCCCCACTGTGAAGTATCTCATTGACCCACCCATGGAACCAAGCCCCATCCTGGTCAGAATCTGTGCTAATGCCCACATATCAACATTTAGGGATTATGCCCTGCTCTAAAATGTATGCTCTGCTCTTCTTTAAAAATATATATTCTGAATCATAAGGCAGTTCAATTTTTAATTTTTTTTTTTTGTTTTCCATAGTGGCTATACCAATCTGCATTCCCACAGTGGTCCCACTACTGGGTATATATCTGAAGAAACCCAAAACAGTAATTTGAAAGAATATACTAACCCCTATGTACATTACAGTGTTATTTACAATAGCCAAGCCATGGAAGAAACCCAAGTGCCCATCAATAGACAAGTGGATCAAAAAGCTGTGAGATATATATATATATATATATATATATATATATATATATATTATTTGGCCATAAGAAGAAGGAAATTTTGCCATTTGGAATAGCATGGATCTAGATGGTAATGTTAAGTGAAATAAGTCAGTCAGAGAAAGGCAAACACCATAGGATTTCACTTATATGTGGACTCTAAAGAATAATATAAATGAACAAAGAAAACAGAAACAGACTAATAGATACAGAGAACAGACTGATGGTTGGGAGACGCTGAGAAAGGTGAAAGGAGTGAGAAGTACAGATTTGTAGTTAAACATAGTCATGGGAATATAAAACACAACATAGGAAATATAATCAAGAACACTGTAATAACTATGGAGGGTGCTAGGAAGGTCCTGAAAATACCAGGGAAAACACTTTGTAAAGTATATGACTGTCTAATCATTTATCTCTACACCTGATACTAATACAGAATAATATTGAATGTCACCTGTAATTTAAAAACAAATTTTAATGTGCATTGTACCTGCTAGACCCCTCCACATTCTTAAGCATAACCCCTTAAATGCCTAAGATCTCAGTGTAAAAGAATCTTTCAGACTCTCCCCACAGGATATCAACAGAAATCTGGGGCAGAGGGTTCAAAAAATGAAAATGAAAATAACCTGCTATTCTTACAGTGTTTAAAACCCATTGATTATTTTTTCAAATTAATCATTACTTTTATTTAAATAATATATACTGATTTACAATGTTGATTAGTCTGAGGCTTATGCTAAAAAAAGAGAAGAGCACTTGTGTCTTTGTCCTTCCCCCACCCCAATTTGCCCTACCTCACTTTCAATTATTTAACTGTTTTTTCTAAATTTACTTTCATTCTGCAAACTAATATGCATGCATTGTCTTTTGATTCATTTTAATTAATCCATTAGCATCTTATTATAGTAGATGAGGATTTAATTTTCTTACAAATGCCCTCTCCTTCTCTGTTCTCCTAATATAGTTTAAATCACATTTAATGTTTGAATCATTTTGATTACTCAAATATTGCTTACTGATGAGTCAAGAATTATACCTTGATTACATTTCCTTCCTTGAACAATTTCTGGTTTTTTTCAGGAGTTAATGATTACCTAATTTATTTCCCCTCTTTACATAATTCATTTGAATCTGTTGCCAAGTCTTCCTATACCTTCCACTGGTCTTGTAAACTACCTACTGGTACTATTGTCCACATGGTCATATGAACAAAGCTTTCAGATTATCTCTTAGTTTTGTTATGTTGTTTGGTTTCATTGGGTTTTGAGACTTTTTCTCCATAGAAATGTTCCTCCTGGGGCTCTCTGGTCTTCTCAAGTCTGAACCATTTGCTTTCTGAACTGACTGAACAGCTGTCATCCTATAAATTCTTTTCACTTCTCCCCTGAATAGGGTCCAAGTTTTGTGATTCTCTTTCTTGCTTTACATCCTTGTTCTGGTTACACATCACCTGAGTAAGGATGTGTAATAGATAACAGTTTTGAGACTTTGCCTATCTGAATATATTTTTATTCTACCCCCTGATTTGATGAATAACTTAGGTGAAGATAAAACTCTTGTTTGAATATAATCATTTACTCAGAATTTTGAAAGCAGTACCTCATTTGTCTTCTAGCCTCTCATCTTGCTATTAAGAGGCAAAATACTTCATTTATGACTTATTTTTATCTCAGGAACTTTTCAGGTTCTTCTCTTTATTCCTGGTGTTCTGGAATATCACAATGATCTTTTTCTGGGCTCTAGGTGGGGCCTTTAAACCTGAAAACTCATGTCCTTCAGAGCTGGTAAACTATTTTGCATTATATCATTGATAATTTGCTCCCATCACTTTCTGTTTTCTTTCAGAAAATTCTTATTAGTTTGATGATGGATAGTTTGGATCACTCTAGTTTTCTTCATTCTTGTATTGTCCACCAAACTGTAAGCTACAGAAGAACAGGGAACTTTGTTATTATTGTTGTTGATGGTGATGATGTGATATATTCCAAGAACCTAGAATAGTACCTGATACATAGTTAGCATTCAAGCAATTTTGATGAATGAAATTTCTCTTTTTGCTATACTTTCTGTGTGATTTCCTCAACTTTATCTTCAGCCTGTTTACTGAGGTTTTGCTATTATATTTTAATTTTTCAGGAACTCCTTTTTTATTATTTTTTCTTTCATATAATCAAGTTTTTCTTTTAGTGATGCCATATTTTCACATATTTCTTTAAGGATATTATTTTTTATAGATATTTTCTTCTGTTTACTACACTTTCTAATTATTTCAATTCCTTCTTTTATCTTTTTGTTGGCATTTATCTTTCAAATGGTGGGTTTCTTTCAAATGATTAGTGACCTTTGGCTATCTATCCCTGCATAGGACTGAAGAACTAAAAATTATATTGGAAGTTGTGCTGCACAAAAGTGGAGCTTAGTAACTGGTGGACAGAACCTATTGTCTGCAGTTTCTAAGCCTTTCCAGAGTCCTCTAAGCTTGTTTATTGTTGGTATTCCTTTCTAATATTTAAGTCTCCTTTTAACATTTATTTACATTTTAGCCAACATCCCCCCAAAACTATTCTTAAGCCCTACTGACTCAGTAATTATTGTCTGCCACTCCATTTCGTTTTACCCATAATTTATCTCTCGGCCTCTCAGCCAGCTTTTCCTCTTACTATTTTCCTTTTTTTCACCTCAATATTTACTCAGCACCTACTGTCAGGTACTGTGCTAAGTACAATCATTACAGAAATGAATAAGACATAGTCCCTTCCTTCAAGGCACTCATAGCCAGGTAGAGAGATAGTTGTGCATGCAGTGACATCAATATAATGTCATTCCTGCCTTTATACAGGAATGTATTGGGGGCTATGGGAGCCCAGAAGAGGAGCTTAAGGAAGCCTTCCTGGAAGTACAATATTTGAGCTGAATGTTAAAGGGTGTTGTATTAGTTTTTTATTGCTGCCTTAACAAATCACCACAAATTGATTGCCTTACAACAGCATCCATGTGTTATCTCCTAGTTCTATAGGTTAGAAATCCGTAGGTTAGAAACCAGCGCTTGGCTGTTTCCTGTGCTTTGAGTCTCATAATGTCAAACCAAGTGTCAGCAGCTGTATTCCTTTCTAGGGCTGTAGAAATAAATCCAATTCCAAACTCATTCAGATTGATCGCCAAATTTAGTTGCCTGCCAGAAGCCAGTCTTTGCTCCCAAAGGCCACCCTCATTTCTCCCATTTTTATCTGAGTGAATTCCATACAGCAACACTGGGTTGAGTTTCTCTCACACTAATATCTCTGACTTCCCCTTCTGCCGCATCTCACTGAATTCATCTGGAGAAAGTCCTCTAATTTTAAGGCTCATGATTAGATCAGGCTCAACTGGGTAATCTAGGATTATCTTCCCTATCTTGAAGTCCTTAACTTTAATTATATCTGTAAAGGTGCTTTTGCTATGTAATGTAGCATATTCACAGGTTCCAGGAATTAGGACCTGGATAACTTTAGGAGCCATTCGGGGTGCAACAATTACATGCAGAAAAAAAAAATAGGAGAAAGTATTCTTGACAAAGGCCTGGAAAGGTGAGAAAATATCGGTTTTCGGAAATCACAATAGTTCAGTATGACTGGTGCATGCATCAAAATTATGTTGGACAAAGAGGCTGGGGCCAGATAATAATGAATCCTCACTGTTCAACCTCTCCTGTTTTCTTTAGTTTCTTTGGGGTACATGGTATATTAGAGTATTTCATCTCAAATATGCCATATTGCTACCTAAAATTATTGTCTTCCCCACCTGAATTCACCTTGGTTGATCCTGTTTTTCATCATTGCCTGATGTCATGCCAGCCTCAGCCTCTTTCCTCTCACAGTCATCTCACTGTTCATTGTATCTTTGCAACTGGTACATTTGCCATCGGGATGGCCATATGAAATCCCGTAAATTCTGGTCTAATTTTCCCACACCACTACATTCATCAAGTCACTACACTGCTCAGTGGATCCTGATGGCTCTTATTTTCCCATGGAAACAAAACCAAATTCTTAAGTCTGCATTGCCAAGTCTGAGTCTACCCTGCCATGCCTACTTTTGCACATACTCTATCCTAGACAGCCTGGCTTCTTCTTTGCCTTCTGCCCACCATATTCACTCTCTCATATATTTGCTCTTGTTTCCTTATTTTTCAACCAAAATGTCTTATTCCCTCTCCCTTCTGCGAATCCAAACTTTGCCTAGCACTTCAGACAACATATATTACACATCCATCATAAAACTTTCCCCAAGACTCTAGCTCCCCATTAATCCTTTGTTGCTCTTCTTAACTTCCTGCAGCTCCTGATGGGTGTCTGTTCTGTATAGCCTTTTACTAAATTATGTGTATTTCAATTTTCATTACAAATTTTATTTGACTTTAATGATGCCATATGTGGAAGTCTCATCTTTCCAAATGTGCTATAAGTTACTTTAGCATAAGTCCCATATCCCAGTAAATTTTGGATAGGGTTTTTTTAGCTTTTATCCAAATATCAGAAATTTTGTATACAATGTAGAGAAATGTGAAAATGTATATGTATTTCTGCCCCAACTATAAATTAAATTGTCACCTAAACTGAAACTCGGAGAGAGAAGCTTTCCTACAATATTATTTTTTGGATAGGATTATTAAATATTTAGCTCTTGATATCATAATTTTTAACCAATTTTCTCTTTATATTTATTTGTTTCCATGCCAGTGATTGTGTGTACTTGTGCTTGCTTTTTCTAGCTTTCACCACAGGTCAGTGTTCTTTCACTTGGCAAAAAATGTGATTGATTTATTGATGGTGGTGTTATTTAATCTCATTCTTGCATAGTTTTCACCAGGAAATGATGGGAAGAAAGAACTACCCTTTAGAGAAACTGTCAATCTTTGCTCTAAGACATTTTACAAGTAAGATACTGAATTTATTACAAAACTTATTCCAATAAAGAAATGTATAGTAAATTCAGTTCTAAATCACGATGTCCATAACGTTCTAACTAGAGTGCTATAAGGACTAAAAATCTCAAATCTTTCTTTGATTCCAAGCAGAACACTATTACAAGAGGTGCCAACAGTTGATAAGTTTGAAGCATATAGTACTAGTCTCTTTATCAAAAATGAGAATGGTGGGGTTTACCAGTAAATTGATAGTATAAGTAAATCCAGCATTTGAAAGAATTTAATTACATTTTCCTCATCTTTACTGTAAACACCAGACAGAATCTATGTTTGTTGTAAGGAAAGGTAATGGAATTCTCCTATGGCAAATGGCTATTGAACTAGACTAGCTCCTATAGAAAAGGTAGCAATGATCCTCATGTAAGATAGCCTATAGTCAGTCAACAGCAGATAAAGACCCTCCAGTTTTGAGAGGGAAATACGAAGGTCTGTTCACAAAGTATCCTGCCATGTGATTTAAAAAAATACAGACATTTTTCCGGCCAAGATGGAGGCATAGGTAGATATAC
Organism: Phyllostomus discolor; assembly: GCF_004126475.2. Taxonomy (NCBI): domain Eukaryota; kingdom Metazoa; phylum Chordata; class Mammalia; order Chiroptera; family Phyllostomidae; genus Phyllostomus; species Phyllostomus discolor. Next base: position 82,170,134 of record NC_050198.1, on the reverse strand, counting down.
TTTGCCTCCTCACCCAACCAAAAGAAGGATAACAACAAATTTAAAAACAAAAAAAATAACCAGAACTGCTACAAAATTGAACTGTATGGAAGCCTGACAACAAAGGAGCTAAAGAGGAAATATTCATTCAGACCAGTAGGAGGGGCAGAGACAGGCAGCCAGGGTGGAGAAGACTCATGACAAGGTAGCTCCTGGAGGACTTGGGCAGGCAAGGCAGCAGCTGGCTGGGCAGGTGGTCCCACATTTGCATGCAGATAAACTGGTAGGAACAACTGGAGTGCCAGACAGGCTGTGCAACCTGCCTACTGTATGTAACTATTGGAACTCCAGGAGTTACATATTTTAGTCAGTTTCTAGGTCCCCCCTTCTAAACCTTGGGATTAATATACAGTTATAAAGGCTTTCTTTCTTAGCTAGTGAAATTGTTACAGAGGCTTCTTTTCCCAGCTAAGGAAATTGTTACAAAGGCTTTCTTTCCCATGCAGGTGATACACATAGAATTTCAAAGGCACCAACTGTATGTAACTATTGGAACTCCAGGAGTTACATATTTTAGTCAGTTTCTAGGTCCCCCCTTCTAAACCTTGGGATTAATATACAGTTATAAAGGCTTTCTTTCTTTGCTAGTGAAATTGTTACAGAGGCTTCCTTTCCCAGCTAAGGAAATCGTTACAAAGGCCTTCTTTCCCATGCAAGTGATACACATAGAATTTCAAAGGCACCCCTCTTCCTGTGCTATCACAGCTCTGCTATCACAGTTCTGCTTATGATTCTCAGAATGCCTGGTAATCTCATTGGACCCCACTCAGGACTGCTAAACAAAAGCAGGTGGGACATGTATTTCCTCATCCTCCCTTCTTTGGTTTACTACCTATCCTACCTAATATTTGTACAACATAATGGTTCAACATTTTTATATGTTGCAAAGAATGATTGAATGTTTTTGACAATGAGTATTAACAACTGTCATGTTTAATTGTCAAAAGGAGATCTTTCAGGGTGTGGCCTTTAGTAATGTATGATTCCTTTCTGTTTTCTGGAGCTAAGACAAAGAAAGCAATCTTTTTCTGGTGCCAGCCCAGAACCTAGATGAAATGACTTCGAAATTCATATTGGCTTAGTGGTTGGCAATCACATAATCAGTGTGGAAAAATAATACTATGCATTTTATATCATGAATTATATTTCTTGAATGTCCATTCAAATACATGAATGCATTTAGCTTGTCCATCAATCCTAAGAGAGGAGGTAAGGTAAGTATTTTCATCCCCAGGTGAAATATAAGAAAACAGGTTCAGAATAATTAGCTAAATTACCTAGGTTTGAAGAGTACTATTTTCTTGGCTGTGAAACAAATTAGAGGCCTAGAGACTATTTAAAAGAACTTTTATCAAAAGCCAAGATGAATATGCACTACAGGCAAAAAGACTGGAAGCTCAATAATACAAACCAAATGAACAACAAAAGAGGGGAAACCCTTTTGTAGCTAACTGGTAAATTTGAAAGGGTTATTGTTGAGAAACAAATATCAAATAAATAAAAATTATATTTTTATTACATTAGTCTCTGGCAGGAAGTATGAAAACACTGGTTTACTTTAGTCAGTTAAAATGGTTTTGCAACATCAAAAAAGAGAAAGAAAATTGTATCAATGTTACATGCATTGCTAAACACCGTGCACGAGCTTCTCATATACACTATGGAGGAGGTTTCTTTTATGATTCTTAGCAAACTTGAAGAAAGATCCAGATTTCTACCTACATGCCTTTTAACTTTTCAGAACCTCAGTTTGTACATCTATAAAATGGAGAAAATAATGCACACTTCATATGGGATTGCTGTAGGAGTAATCTAGCTCAGTTATATAGCACTTAATGTATGGCTGAATAGGGAGATTCAGCAAGTGTTACTTTAATTTTTTTTTTCCTTTAGAAGTGAAAGATGTTATTTCTCCCAAAACTGTAACAAAGATCAGTTAATTGTAGCAGTTCATTTTTACCTGTTAATAACATAGCTGGTATTTCTAAATAACAAACCTTGAAATCCTCTGTAAGGTAGATAAGAAAGTACTGTTGTCTTTCAAAGTATTTCCCTTGGGAGAACATATTATTCTTGTGATGTTCAAAACAACTCTAGAAATAAGAATTGCCTTCGGAGCAAATCACAAAGACCCAGAGAAAACCAAGCTCATTTTTTGTCACACTTCATTTTTAACTCAAAATATATGGCCCAGCTTTATCACTAGCCTTATTCTTTTTATTTGGCTCATAAGTGATGTTTGGCCAATTCCAGACATCTTGTCTATTCTCCAGTGACCAAGATCTTTTCCAACTGAATATATTTGAACATGTGTCACAGGCTATAAAAGCAGTTACCAAGTATCTTTGAATAATCTTACAAGGATATTACTTCAGACCACACACATGCCTAAATTCTAACATTTTTGTTTTAAAATCAATATTATCACTTCACATTTGTAGTGTATAGGTAGATATTTGGAGGGGCATAACAGAATTGGAGCTAAGGCATGTCATAACCTTGTTTCATTGCTGGGATTGAGTCACTGTACTTAACATGCTTTATGTGTACCTCAGTACTTGTGGCTTTCTTGAGTCCTAGTGGCAAATGTTTGCTAAATGTTCATGGAACCGTTCGACTTCTTACTCTGATTTTTAAGAAAATGAACAATGTCTTGTACAGCTTTTCCTACAAAGTACCTAGCATAGTGCCCCACAGTGAACAGAATTATAGATGGGTCAATATAACAAACATCCAAACATGTACGGAATTTTATAAGAATTTATTTGAGCCAAACTAACAACAGTTGCCAGGAAGCAAGATCTCTAATGTTCTATAGAATGACAGTTTTGCAATTTCTTTGATGTTTTGGCAATTAAGAAAGAAAGGTAAGGAAGATTAAATGAATGTGGGAAAAAGCAAGGTGGATATTGGATTACAGGATAGTTAACAAGATTATGTCCTCTCTTGTAGCTGATTAGGACCTCCAAGGGGTCTGAAAAAGAGGATTACTCTGGCATTTCAAAGATGTGTTAACCAAGATGCACAAGAGAAAAAGGATTACTCTACCATTTCAAAGGTGAGTTAACCCTAGAAGTACAAGAACGATGAACAGGGATTGCTTTAGGCAAAAAGAAACCATTTACTAAAAAAAAGTTACACGACTACCCACAATGACCTGCCCAGTTAGGAATTTATGATCGGATCACACCATGAAGTTACTTTCTGTCATTGTACTTTTCAGTTTTATTAGAAAACCCCCTTTTCATCCACAGATTCATAAAATATTACAGCCAGAAAGAGCCTTAGGAGATTGAAACTCAGAGAGGAAGTGATAGGTCTAGGTTACACAGGGAATTGGCTTTCAAACCAAGACCTTCATATTTCTAAGTCAGGTGCAGTCACATTTGAATGAATAATTGAAGATCTTCTGACCTTTGGTTATTCTATAATGGATATGAAGTCTTGTTTCTGCAGCTCCTCTGACTTCTGATTTACTGCTACAAATACATTAAACTTTGGTATTATAGTCCCAGTCTAAGACCCTGCCACTCATTTCATAGCATGATACTACATATCTTGATATGTAGGTAAAAATCAGTTGAAGCTTTACTATAACCCCTCAGTAATCAGTCTCAAATACTTAACAATATCAACTGAATTATTCATAAAAATACACACTTAATTTCATTTCATTCAAATAATAATGTTAACAGACATTAATGACATATTTGTTTGGATCAATATAAACAGACCTAAAAATAAAACAAACAATGCAGTTAGTTTACCTTCAGAACATATGCAGTAGTAAGTAAATGGCATCCAACTGGCAGTAACACAGAAAGTATGAGGTTATGTTCAAACACAATGTTAGTTTTAATGTGATTATACTATTCAATGTAATTTTGTTAAGCAAATGTCCAACTAGAAGAACAAAATTTTAATATTTAATGAAATGTTACACCAAAGCCCAAATCACTTAATTGTTTTGGGTCACTTTCCAAATCATAAAAAGTTTATTTCTTTTGTGTTTGCAACACACAAGATAAATTAATTTAAATAATAGATTTAACCTCAATCCTGGTACCACTGCAGGTAGTGACCTTGAGTTGGATTTTCTCTGTTTTTCTTAATTCCCTACCTAGTCCATCCTTTATATTTTTCTTTTACCTGCTCATATCTCACTGACTCCAATAAAACTTTAGAGTGCATGAAAATAGTTCACAAAGTCCAACCCAGCCAAGAGCCCTCAATGTGCATGAAGCAAATTCTTCAAGTAACATTCCTGTATAATGTAAACAAATTTCACTGTCTTCCATACGATAAGAATTCAATCCAGGGAATTCACTCTTGAAGAAAAACATGGGAGCAAAACATTCCCTTGAAATCCTTAAAATTAAAAAAAGAACTTATACGTAGCCATATACTGCTTTTAATGACATGAAAGGATTTCATAATAGACATTCAAAAGGAAAAGCAGGGTATAAACAGAATGTACAATGTAATTATATGTCTAGATCTAGATATGTAGTACCTTTGATATAGTGTGATAAGAATGGCACTTTACCTCCGTGATTTTCCTTCCCAAATCCTATAATACCAGCCTGATCAGGAAAAATAAAATCATCAGACAAATCTCAGTGAGAAATATTCTACAGATACCTGACCAGTACTATTTAAAACTCTAATATCATCAAAAATAAAGAAAGTCTGAGGAACTATCCTAGCTAAAAGGACCCTAAGGAAACATGATGACTAAATGTAATGTGGTGTTCACATGTAATGGATGGGATCATGGAACAAAGACATTAGGTAAAAACTAAGGAAATTTGAATAAGGTTGGGAGTACCATTAATAATAATGAATCAATATTGATTCATTAATTATAACATGTACCATACTGATGTAAGATGTTAGTAATATAACAAATGAGTGTGTGTTTTAAGAGAACTCTCTGTACTATCTTCGCAATTTTCCTGTAATATAAATCTATGCTAAAATAAATGTTTATTTAAAAATATAAAACTAGTTGCCTTTGGGTGGTGAAATTTTAGGTGAACTTTATGTTCTTTCTTTTGAAGTATATAGTTTTCTGTAATTAACATGTATTTATTTAGTAATAACAAAAACTAAAATATATTTGTAAAAGTACATGAATTTATATTTTATTCATCAAAATAACATCTACATAAATTTGAAACATTGAGTATACACACACACACACACACATATATATATATATATATATATATATATATATATCAGATTTACTGATTGTGTACAATGTTTCCCTTTTTTATATGCTTTGCAACCCCCTAAGCAGGGGTGTGCAACTTTTTGACATCCACAGAGAGGTGGCAAAAATCCAAATGTCCATTAACTGATGAATGGTTAAAAAATATGGTATATCAATAAAAGAATATTATTTGGTCATGAAAAGGAAAGAAGTAATAATATAAATGCTACCACATGGGTGAGTATTGAAAAGATTATGCTAATTAAAAGAAGTCAGTCACAAAAGACTGTATATTACATGATTCTATTTTTATGAAATGCCCAGAAGAGTCAAATCTATAGAGACATGAAGTACATTAGTGGCTTCTTAGGGCTTGGGGAAAGGGTGATGGTGAGGCAGTAGCTAAAGAGTTTCTTTTCGGGGTGATGAAAATGTTCTAAAATTGACTGTGTTGATGGTTGTACAATTCTGTGAATATAGTAAGTATCATTGAATTGTATGCTTTAAATGGGGGAACTGTATAGTATATGAATTACATCTTAATAAATCTGTCTTTAAGTAAGAATGCTGACAATAAATCCACAGGAAGAAAACAAAGAGAGACAAACCTTCTTGGAAGAAGGAATAACATAAAAAGGGACACATAGGAAAGAAATATCATATCTGACACAAATAAATGGAAACATATACCATGTTCATGGATTGGAAGAATTAACATCATCAAAATGTCCATACTACCCAAAGCAATTTACAGATTCAATGCCATACCTATTAAAGTACCAATGGCATATTTCACAGACATAGAACAAACACTTCAAAAATTCATATGGAACCATAAGCAACCCTGAATAGCTGCTGCAATTTTGAGAAAGAAGAATAAAGCAGGAGTGATCACAATACCAGATATCAAACTGTATTACAAGGCCACTGCAATCAAAACAGTCTGGTACTGGCATAAAAACAGGCACATAGGTCAATGGAACAGAACAGAGAGCCCAGAAATAAACCCAAGTCTCTACAGTCAATTAATATTTGACAACAGGGGCAGCAACATAAAATGGAATAAAAATAGCCTGTTCAACAAATGGTGTTGGGAGAACTGGACAGCTACTTGCAAAAAAAAAAAAAAAATGAAACTTTAGCACCAGCTTACACCATACACAAAAATAAATTCAAGGTGGATAAAAGATTAAAATATAAGCCCTAATACCATTAAAGTCCTAGAGGATAACATAAGCAGGAAACATTTCATGCAGCAACATTTTCACTGATATGTCCCCTAGAGCAAAGGACATAAATGAAAGAATAAACAAATGGGACCTCATCAAAATAAAAAGCTTCTGCACAGCTAAGGAAAACAGTATCAAAAATAAAAAGAGAACCAACTGTATGGGAAAACATATTTGCGAAGGATACCTCAGACAAGGGTTTAATCTCCAAAATATATAAAGAACTTACACGACTCCACTCTAAGAAGACAAGCAACCCAATTAAAAAATGGGCAAAGGACTTGAACAGTTCTCCAAGGAGGACACACAGAGAATCCAGAGACATGTGAACAGATGCTCAATATCACTAGCTATCAGAGAGCTGCAAATTAAAACCACAATGAGATACCACTTCACACTGGTCAGAATGGCCATCATAAACAAAGCAACAAACAAGTGTTGGAGAGGTTGTGGAGGAAAGGGAACTCTAGTGTACTTTTGGTGGGATTGCAGACTGGTGCAACCACTATGGAAAACAGCATGGAATTTTCTCAGAAAGCTAAAAATGGGTTGGCCTTTTGACCCAGCAATTCCACTGCTGGGATTATATCCTAAGAATCCTGAAACAGCAATCCAAAAGAACCTATGCATCCCAATGTTCATAGCGGCACAATTTACGATAGTCAAGTGCTGGAAGCAACTTAGGTGCCCATCAGTAAATGAGTGGATCAAAAAACTATGGTTTATTTATACAATGGAATTCTATGCAGTAGAAAGAAAGAAGGAGCTCCTACCCTGTGCAACAGCATGGATGGAACTGGAAAGCATTAAGCTAAGTGAAATAAGCCAGGGGGTGAAAGACAAATACCACAGGATCTCACCTTTAACAGGAACCTAATCAACAAAACAGACAAAGAAGCAAAATATAACCTAAGACACTGAAATAGAGAACAGGCTGACAGTGACCAGAGGAGAGAGGGGAGGGAATATCCGGGGAAAAGGGGAAGGGTCTACAGGAACAAGTAAAAAGGACACATGAACAAAAACTAGGGGGGTGAATGGGAGGGAGGTAGGGAGGGATGGGTGAGTGGACTGGAATGGGATGGGAATAAATTTTAAAAAATAATAAAAAACAAGTAATACATAATGCAATTTATATTGAAAAGATTTTTTAAATCAAAAAAAGAAAAATCAAACCTGTAAAATAGCATAAGCAGTTTAATCAACTCAGTATTATTTAACAGTATGTTGTGGGTACTGCTATAGGCACTGGTATATGCAGTGAACAAAACTGACAATAAGCATGGTCCTCATAGGGAAATATATTAAGTAAAATGTCCAGTTAAAGCATACAGTGTATTAGAAGAAAATAAGGGCTATTGACAACAACAAAATGAAACAAATAAGACAGATCAAAGGCATTGTATGGAGGGGTTACAATTTTACATAAAGTAGCCTTAACGCAGAAGCAGCTTTTTACCTAAAGAAAGGAAGAGAGCAGTGTGCATGTGGGGAAAGAACTTTACAGACAGATGGCACAGTATCTTCAAAGGCTGATGCCAGAGTATACCTATCATCTTGGAAAAGCCAGATCATGTAGAGCCCTCTAGACATTTTTTTTTAAAAAGTTGAAATGCAAGTGTTTTAGTCTTTAATAATTTGTAAATGTATATAAAACTTGACCTTTCAGCAAGCTACTGTTTGTATGAGTAGATAGAACGACTACAGACCCAGACAAGATAGGGCTCTGTTCAGCTTTGGAACAGAAGAACCTCCATTGCCAGTGACAGAGAAGATTACTTCCAATTAAAGATATTTTATATCATATCACTTTATGTTTATTTACATAGCCAGGTCCAGAGCTAAAACCACAAGGGAAGAGGATACTATTTCTCATATATTTGGAGCTAATGTTGATAAGCTATTGGTTATAATTTAAATGTGTGCACAGGTTTTTTTTAAATAGCATTTTATGTGCAGGGGTTCTCTATTTGATGTTCACACTTTTAAAGAGCTTCTCTAGTACTTAACTATAGTCCTTCTAAACTATTGTAAGGACTTTGACTTTACTTTGAGCAAACCACTGTTGGGTTTTGTGGCTGTAAAAGGATTACTCTTGCTACTGTGTTGAAAAGACACTTAATAGGGAGTAATTGCAGCAGTAAACAAGAGCAATTACAATGTTATAGCCATAACCCAAGAAAGTGAAAATGGTTGTTTGAACCAGATTCATTGCACTGGAGGTGATAAGGAGTGATGAAATTTTGGATATATAGTTGACCTTTGAACAATGCATAGGTTAAGGGGTGCCAACCCTTACACAGTTGAAAATAGAATATAAGTTTTGCCTTCCCCAAAATTTAAGTTGTCCCTCAGTATATGTTGGGGATTGGTTTTAGGATGATACCTTAGATACACAAATCTGTGCATGTTCAAGTTCCCTATGTAAACTGGATTAGATCAATGCATACAATTGGCCCTGGGCATCCACAAACTCCCAATCAAAGATTGAGAATGGCATGGGTATTCGTTGCACAAAGGAAAAAAATGTGTATAAGTGGACCCACGCCATTCAATCCCAAGGGTCAACTGAATCTAGAAGGTAAAAACTTCTGTTGCTACAGATGAATCAGATATAGCATGAGAGAAACAGAAAGCTCATGCATAACTGCAAGCGTTTGGCCTGAGCAGCTGCAGAGCTGGAATTGCCACTTACTAAGATTTTCCCCCCTTTATATTGAATTGATTGGGGTGACACTGGTTAACAAATTTATACAGGTTTTAGGTGCACAATTCTACAACACATCATCTATACACTGTATTGTGTTTTCATCACCCCAAGTCAAGTTTCCTTCTATTACCATACTGAGATTGTTAAGACTGCAGAAGCAACAGAGGTTTCTTTCTTTCTTTCCCTCTTTCTCTCTTTCTTTCCCTCTTTCTTTT
>NC_050198.1:81981346-82160526 GCF_004126475.2 Phyllostomus discolor | reverse complement strand
ACCAAATAAAAAAACATTGTTGCAAATATGAAACAACTGTATTTTTGTAAATTTTCAGTCCCTTCATTGTCTTACATCCAACATGTGAATATTCTGTTTACTGTTAACTATTTAAATTAACACATGTTTATATTTAAGTTAACTTTTTGTGAAAAATCAAAAAAATTGTAATGTTAGTATAAAATCTATAATACTGTCTTTAATCAGTATACCCCCCCAAACCGATGATACTAGAGAATTGCTAAGGCTGTTATCTTTTATAATTAATTGTAATTACAAAAAAGTAACACACTTGGGAGGAATTTCACGTTGTAAACCCAAATGTAGGCAAAGAAAAGGATGACTTTTTCTCGGTCAGACTTCTGCCTGCCTATGGATCCCAGAAGGTACTCATTGTTATAATAGTTTTTATTATATTTAAGTATACTTTAAGGTGTTTGATTTTAATGAGATAAAAGTATACTATTTTATTTAAAATGAAAAATATAAGTATAAGTCTGTTTTTAACTTTGCTCTGTTAGGCATGACACAGTATTTTTGTTTCCACCTTAAACTTTTTCTCTCAAGTGCTCTTGCTAAATGGCTAGAAATGTGGAGATGCTTCAGTCCTGTGCTAGGATATCAGTTGTTAGGAGGAGTGATGACAAGCTGGCAGGTTTAAGGAGATGGCTAAACATCCTTATGTATGGATGGATTCATCATATTTGGGAACTTTTAAAATCAGTATAAACTGTGGGAAAGAAGTGATTAAATGAATAAGAAGGTTAGTGTGCAATCTACATTTTGTATTCTTGACAGAAACCCACCAGGTAGGGTTTGTGGAAATTATCTAGTTTCTACTTCACTGGAGAAAATGACATTTTCTTTGTTTGGGTGTGTGGTTTTATTTGTTTATTTATTTATAAGCCTCACTTGAGGACATTTTTTCATTGCTTTTAAATGGGAGAGAGAGAAAGAGTGGGGGGGAGGGAGACAGACAAGGGAGAGAGGGGAGAATGGTGGGGGAGAAACATTGATTGGTTTCCTTCTCATATGTGCTGTGGTTTTTTTTTTTTTTAAACTCAGCTTCCTATACTCACTAAGGGATGAGTTCTTGTGAGACTGTCATATTTCCATTATGTTTATGAAAACAGCATAATTTGTTCTTTTTCTTTGTGATTGTTTGAATAGGATATCAAGCCAATGAGAGATCAGATTGTCAGAGTGAAGAGATATGAAAAAGTCCCACTAATCCTAGTAGGAAATAAAGTGGATCTGGAACCAGAAAGAGAGGTTATGTCTTCAGAAGGCAGAGCACTGGCTCAAGAATGGGGCTGTCCTTTCATGGAGACATCGGCAAAAAGTAAATCAATGGTGGATGAACTTTTTGCTGAGATCGTCAGGCAAATGAACTATTCATCCCTGCCCGAGAAGCAAGATCAGTGTTGTACAACTTGTGTTGTCCAGTAAAAAAGATAACCTCAATCATGGCCATACCGAGCAGGTTAGTCATTGATGGAATCTTATGAGCCAGAGAGTATTTTGTTTTTGATCAAGTATAACAAAGCTGGTTAATATTAATACACATTGCACTACCTTAAATTTCTGTATTTTTAACATAGCATTTCCCTTTGCACAAAACAGTCAACATTCAATGCAGAAAATTAAGGGAAACAAAGGTAAAAAATTGTCGTATTCCTGCCACAAGACTTATTTTTTAAAGCGAGTCACTGTTCTCTCTCTGCTTGATTGATAACATTCCTTTGGGGAGGGGTGAGTTAAAAGATAATACACCTTTTCAGTGTTTTGGTGATTCAGTTTTCAGAATGCACAGGAGAGCATCCAGTAGTAATTTCAGAAGATGATTAGTTTTGTTTTCTATGCTTCTTTATCCTGGGCTAGATAGGTGCTATAATTGAAATAATCAATTTACTAATCACCAAAATGCTAGATTTAACAGAATGATTAATTAGTCAAGTTCATCTGTACCTGGCACTTGAGAGACTTAAGTGATCTCTGATAATAACAAATTATAGTGCTACAATGTACCTTGACTTTATTGTGAATATATGGTCCAAATGAGAATCTGGCAGAATCATCCCTGATATGTTAGAAGGAGCAGTCCCAAGCCCAGGAAGCATTTTTACTCAGTTTAATAAAGAACAAAGTTAATAAAAATAACAAAACCTTTGAACTTTTCATTGAATCAAATGATAATAAAAGTTTTTTAAGTGAATGAGTTTTTGAAAAAGTTGTTATATAAAACTTATTGAGCCTTTACAATGAGATTATTTTATTCATATCATGACTTTTTAATCTAGATTGTAATTGGGCAGATAATGTCACTTAGACATTTAGATAGTGCGATAAAACAACCAATAGACTGAATGACTGAGAAACTGCAGCAAATGCCAAACTCGCTGGACAACATCAGGAGTGGAATTGGTTGTTTTGAGCCAAAAATGAACTCAAGTCTTGGAGGCAATGTCGCAAATGGCAACAGGCATTTCACATCACAGTGGTGATTTCTAATCAAAGGTCTGGCTTCATATGTGCTCCCTGGACAAAAGATTAATGGCTCCTAATTTATCTTCAGAGATTTTCTGTCAGATAATACCAGAATATGCTGGAAAAATCACTTATTTTCTTATACCTGGCTACATCTGTTACTTTATAAAGTCACTGTTCAGACTGTATTGCAGCATAAATATGTTTTGATGATAGTGTCTCACTTACACTATAGTCTTTTGAGGTAGGAACAAGCGTATGTAGGTGATCAAGTCTCGTGTTATTGCTTCCATAATCTTTCTTCTTAAACTGTAAGCCAGCTTCAAGTTTGAACAAGCTCTGCACAGTGATTATGTCTTCACCATTATGCTCTATTTCTCCAACACTTTTAATTGGGAAAATGACAGGAGTTTACACATTTTATCGTTTTTATGAAAAATTAACCAGCTCCCACAAACATTCCCAATTTTTTCCATCATTATTATAGACAGCTATATGAAGTAAACAGAATAAAATTGACCTCATACATGTAGAGGGCCAATTGTCTCAAAATCAGCAAGTGGGCAATTTCTAAAGCTATTTTTAAATCTTTCTTATTCTGGATTATTTCTGAGTTTATTTTATTTTGTAGCTTTTGTGACTAAATTACTTTTAGCCCATTTAGTTAGCGACAGGAATGATTAAGTATTTTTAAATATCTCAAGCCAATTCTGTTTACATTTTTGTTATATACTAAAAATCAGAAAATATTAATACCAATAATTGCTTATATTTTATAAGAATGGGTCAAGTTGCCTGTGTAGTCATTTGTTTGGTCTTCATATTTTAAGCAGAATACACTATTGAAAGTGCAACCCTTCAAATAAAATATCTAATTAGCTGAATTTCTGAAAATATTTAAGGGACTTCCCTGACCAAGACTGACCAAGGTCTTTTAGGACAAAGCACATGATATGCAGTTCCCCTCCCCTCCCGCTCTCCTTCTGTTCTATCAAATAAGATTAAACTGATGCCTATGGAAATCTGTAACCTGAGATCCAGAAAGCTTGTGGTTGTGATTGCTCACTATTTAAAAACAGGTGATGGGTTCTGAATCCTGTAGCTTGAATCATGAAGCCCTGAAGTCTGTCAGTCTCAGATCTAGATAGAAGATCAAACTTTGACAAGTAAAGTTGATCTGAGGAATTCTTGACCTTAATATTTAGAAGGCTACTTTGTCCAGGTTAGAAGTAATAAGACACTAGTAAGTCAGAAAGACTGATTTTTATAACTTGATTGCTCTTAATTGAAAGAGAAAATTTATTAATGTGCTAAGAATTGCTTCTGATAATTCCTCACATTTATTTCTTACCACCTTTCATTTTGGGTCACCAGTCTCTTGTCCAACACCTATTTATCTATGTGGCTCCCAGGATTGTTTCCTCACCTTTCAACCTCTCATTGGAAGTAATCTTAGTGTGAGTTTGGATTCATGGCCAGATTCTTTATGTACTACTTTCATGGCTGGTTTCCTTACTGATCTGAGTAGCCTGCAATTAGTGCCTTGAAGGACTTGTTTTTTTTGTTTTTTGTTTTTTGTTTTTACTGTGCAGCAGCAATATAATAAAAACTCAGGTCAGTGTTGTAGCCCTGTAGTTTGCTTTTACTAACTACATCATAGCACCTCAGTGATGGTGTGAATAATTGACAAATGGTTATTTTGGTATAAATACTGTTGTTGAGAATGATGGGTGTTTTGTTAATCTCATAATACTATAAAAGAAGTAAATTACAGTGTTGTGGGGGTTCAGGGAAAGCAGAGACCACATCCATTCAAAGGCTGATTTCTCAATATTCTCGGCTTTTTGTTGGGGGCGGGGCACAGGGTGTTTAGTAGAATCCCCTTCTACTGGGTGCCAGTAGCATTCCCTTCTCCATTCCTAAGTTGTGATAAACATGAATTTCTCCAGACATTGCCAAATGTCTCCTAGGGGACAAAATTTCTCCTGTTTAAGAACCACTGAATTAGAGTTATTGGGGAGTAGTAGCATTTGTGTCAGGTAGGATATGAGTGGATGGGGGTGAGGTAGAGGTGATTCCAGTGGGAATGCCAAAAAGGAGTAAAATAATACCCTAAAATATTTTGTTGATTTGCTGAAAGGAAGGTGGGAAATGAAGTAAAGTTATAACTTAAATGTGACAGTTTGGTAAATACCCTTTTGGCAAATATAATTTTTAAAGGTTACCTACTTTTCAAAGATTCCTATATCCCTGTCAAATATTGACAAAAGTTATTAAACAAGGAAAACAGGAATAAAAAATGTGTTCTTCACTATGGTTTGAAGATCTGCAAAATTGAATCCTATTTTCCTCCATATACTATGGAAAAGGTTTTCCCAGTGAGAGTAAATGGTGCATAAGAGTACCAAATACCAGAAACCAAGTTGAAAGAACAAAAATCAATATTTATGTCAGCCTCAGTTCATTATATATGTTATCCTGAACAAAAAGGGAGATTCTTGATTCAAGACTAGCACTTCATTTCACGCGGTAGCAGAATGGCCTGGATGTTAAAGGCTCCTGAAAAGACAAAACATTTATTGTCATTTTAGTCTAGCTGGCTTTACTATTTCTAAACACAGTGGAATTGATTAGTTTTTTTTAATTTTTTTAGATAAATGTGTGGAATCATTTCTAATATTTCCATCTATTAATTAGATACGATGTGCTGAGGAGTTAACAGATGTGAGGAGAAAAATCATGAACATTGGATCACATTGTGTACTTTAAAATGCTGGCATTTTCCAACATCCAAGTTAAATGCTAATCATATCAGTTACAACACTGGGGTAGAATTCTATTGCAGAAGTTACAGTTTAGATACATTTTTTCCCAGGCCTATTTTGCATAACACTTTGAGTAGGGAAAGTAGCTCATTTTAAATGCTCATTTGTCATCCAGTTCAAATGGAGCCTGTGGCATGATGGCCCTGAATGGAAGGGAAAGCATGCTTTAGAAGTAGTGTGTACCATAAAGACATGCAATGGCCCTGGGTTAGGAGGAGAGAAAACAGTTGCCTTGTCCTTTCTGCCCCACTAATTCTTTCAGACCTTGACTCATCTCCACAAGGTTCATGGTTTGTGACTTCAGAATGGATATGTGCTTAGTTATACCTTCTATAGGTGTGGAAATGTCTGGTGACTTTTTATATATATCTTCCCCTTTAATTGCTTCCTTTATCCCCAAGATTAGGCTTTTATTGCAGAATGCAATGCATATTGAGCCATTCAGTTTTACTCTATCACCTCTCTAGTTTAGAATGAACCATCAGTAGAATTAACAAAAATTGCATCATGGAGTTGGAGAATTGCCAACCGAGGAAGTATTCTAGCCTACCACAGAAAGATTACTCTTGTGGGATTACTTTTCAGTGAAATTCTAAAATCCAGAACATAATATCATTAAGAAAAACTTTATCAAAAGCATAATCCCAAATTCATTTGATTAGCCATAGTTTTAGGAATATTGGATATAGTAAAAGCAATTTAGAGTTGAGGGGAGCAGTATCCTACTTGGTCTGATTTGAAGTAAGCACCTAGGATCAGACCATTGGGTTCACACTGTTATTGTTTATTATCACTGGATGTGGTCATACTGTTTGAGATCTCAGCACTGAACTCCTTATGTTAATTTAAACTTAAAGAGATTTTAGGTCAAACCATAAGAAAAATTGCTTCTCCCTCCCTCCTACTCTGTCTGGGTTCACCATAAACTTTTGGGGTACATGTTCTCCTTAAAGCATTGTTCCACTTTCATTCAAGGATTCTATTCCATGGGTTCAGCTTTTGCTCTCTGTTTAATGGTGACTGATGAGCATTTTTAATGACCTAACCCCCCTAACTCCATCCCCCTCATGCTTCATGATTATTATGCAAATTGGGATAGAGAAACAAACAAGATATTTAAGAAAAACATAACTTCTATCAACAGAATTCCAGCCTAGTATTTTGCCAATATAACTAGTATTTATCTTGGATACAAAAATGCCAAGTAAAAAATTAGAAGGGAACTTGAGTTTAAAACATTTTTTTGGTTAAATCCCCAGAATGTCATGTCTAAAACTGGGAAAAACTTAAAATCAATTATCATTGCACATTTATATTTGCTGAAAAGAATGCTAACAAATGCCATAACATTTAGAAATGGCAAATGCAGCTAAGCTAAAAAGACATTTAAAAACTGTTAAGCCTTTCATCCCAGGCATTCTGCTGCCACGCGAAATGATGTGCTAGTCTTGAATCAAGATCTCCCTTCTTCTTCATGATGATGTAAATAATGATCTTTGTTCTTTCACTTCTGTGTTTGGTACTCTTGTGTACCAATTGCCCCCATTGGGGAGACCCTATTTCATAATTTCCTGAACAAAAAATTTGGACTATTGTTTGAGGGTTTTTTTGTACTCTTCTATAACAAAATCCAATTAGGAAAAAAGAAAAAACAGTTATGCAAGAGTTTGAGGAGAGGCTTCTAGAGTTAAGACTTGTTGAGTGTCTTGCTGGAAACTTGAGAGCAAGGACAAGAATCTCTTGTGTTCTATCTTACAAAAAGCAAGTTATACTTTTTCAATGTGTCTGCGATATCCTGGGAATTAAAAAGTATGAGTTTGACCAGCTTCCTGTAAAGCTTCTAGAATGTTTTTTTTTAATGAATGAGAGTTGTTAGTACACTGATAAGTTTGCTGTCCCAGTGAGAAGCAGTAACATTTACATTTTACATTTTGTGAAATTCTAATCTGAGAGAGACTATCCTTTTTGCTTAATGTAAGCCTTTGCCTGAGGATTTATTACTCCAGAGAATATAATTTATTACTCTCTTGAAAGTGGCTTGTATTAATACTTTGTTTAATGGTATGTCTCCTATTAAGATTGTTGAGTATAACCTGGCATTTATCTGTGTCTCTTGATTTCACTGGAGTATTGTCATCCTGTGGAATATCGATGAACCAAATGTTAACCAGGTTTTTAGAGGATAGGAAATAATGCATATATTACCTTTTATTTAATGTAGATCATGGTTAATAAGTTGTGTTCTTAGTGCTTATTTTGGCTACAAATAATCACCACTTCCTCAATTTTATTTCAGAAAATGCCTGAACTAGTAAATCATCACATATTACAAGTTTTCACAATTCAGAGACATATTTTAAAATCCTGAGTCTTTATAATTTTTTAATTTGAAAAATAAGTATTAAAGTTTATAGAAAACTTATTAATTCAAATTAATTGAGGAAAGTCTAGTGTGGATTTCTGAAAAGTCTTTCCAGAGAATTACAAATATAATGAAATATTGTTATAGTCAAATAAATATGAAAATTCAAATGAAGGTAAAAAAATAAAATGGTCTTTAGTCTAGATACAGAGACATAATCCTAGCCTTCCAGAAATTTATAACATAGTTGAGAAATGAAAAATTACCTTGTATTTGATATATAAGGTGCTTTCACCTATTACTTTATGATATTTACCAAATATCGGGGGGAAATTATTATCCTTATTTTAATAATGAAGAAACTGGACTTGCCCCAACTTCAATAACCAGTGTCCTAATTAACAATGTCCTTTAATACGAAAAATTTTTAATTGGAAGAAAAGTATTTTTCGAATAATTTGAGGCAAACTTTTGTCTATTTTTCCTAATGTGTTTATGTGATAGAATTGCAATTATAATGATCAGAGAGACATTTTTTAAAGGTTATTTGTTTTTATGATATAGCTTTCAATAAAAAGTTCTCTTGGGCTCTTTGAATACAAATAGAAGTGTAGCTGTCAAATGAAATTAAAATTATGCATTGTGTAAACATTAGTGTAGCCCTTAAATGATCTTAAATTAGTTGCACTTGGCATTCTTTCATAGTTACTATTCTACTCACTGTTTCTGGTTTTATTTAACAATTTTTATTTTTTTACACTAAACACAAATGTAATGTCACTCTTTTAGAAGGTATTTACTGACCCAGCACAGTTAAAGGACATTACGTCTGAATGATAGATTCCCCGCCCACCCCCACCCAGGTATTAATCAGAAGGGCAGAAGTCTAACAACTGTAAGTGCAGAACTGAGACATCCCACCATAGAGGTCCCTATGGTTGGATGAATGTCCCGCAAAGGGCAGACCAGAGTGGGAAGTATGAACTACTGCTGTCACTTAGCATCTACCCCAAGTCAGGGCACCTAGTAGGTACTTAATAGCTAAAACCTTATGGTATTATACGTTTGTATTTTAAAATCTAAAAAAAAATCTACCTAAATTTTTGGAAAATTTTGCACACTGTCAAGTTAGCTCATAATAATATGCATTTAATTCAATACCTTTTTCCATTAATATATAAGCATATCAAATTCGAAGTTGAAGTAACATTTGCCAATTTTATACTGTAAGATCTTTTAAACCAGTAAGAAAACATTTTATATTATATGAAGTATAATACAAGCATAAAATATAGTACCATTTAAAAATAAATCAGAGTTGTTACTTACATGCAGTATATTATATCCAATGCATCATTAGAGTGTTTTTATTTTTAATCTTTTTGGACCATAGGAAATTACTTTTTAAGTTAAACTTAGGGTGAACACAGAAAAATTCTACCTTAACATAGTTATTCTGGTAACACTTCCATGTGTATGTAGATCTGTTGTCAGTGTTCTCATTTTAATTGGTAAGCTATGTTTCTATATTTTTATGACATTTTTATGTTAATTTCAGATAAAACTCAGAGGAAATTTGCACAGATGCTGCTTTGGAGAACTTTACAACCTGGGTTGCAGAACTGAGCCTTGGTAAACCTGTCTCTATTACAGCATGTTGCCATACATCTAATTAAGTGCATAAGGTCTTTGGCCTTCAAGATCCATTGACCTTAAATAAGAATGCTTAGCACGTTTACCATATGTTTAAAATCTATTCTTTATCAATCAGTCCTTTTATAGCTTTCTAAGTTCTTATTGATGGCTAATATGCAAGAATTAATTTTTAATATTTTAATTGATTTCTTTAATCAGTTTCTCAACTTGTATTTATTAAATACTCAAACTCAGTATTACCTACTCAATGCCTTTTAAAAGAAAGTTATAATGGAGAAAAAAATTGAGCCTTAAACAAATGGTTACTTCTGTATATTACCTCGCACCAGTGCTTCATTCTATTTGTAAAATCTTTCTCCTTTAAATGGTTGGTTAATACTTTGAGACTTTGTTTACGTGTGGCAGTGTTGTAAAAAGAAACTAAAGATCACATTATACCTATATGGATGAAATATCCCTTCAAGTGCAGTTTGTGATGTGTTTAAGTAGTTAACATGTTATGCAAGTTACAATTGATATTTGAAATGGACTGTAGAGCAGAGGTCCCCAACCTTTTTGGCACCAAGGACCGATTTCGTGGAAGACAATTTTTTCACACAGTGGGGTGAGGGGATGGTTTCAGGATGATTGAAGCTCATTACATCCAAGTTCACCTCCTGCTATGCCGCCCAGTTCCTAGCAAGTCTGGTACCTATCCGCTGCCCGGAGGTTGTGGACCCTTGCTGTAGAGCATTTAGCTGAAGATTTTAGTATTTGATTCCATTAGGTTTTCACATGTGTTAATCTCATTTACAGCATCAAATTGCAGCAGTAACATTTTCCTTTCTGTTGAGTTCTAAATTTAGTTATGACCTACTTAGCAATGCCTTTGAAAAAGGGATATTGTATCCATGGTAAATTAATTGTATACCTAAACAGAGATAGCTCAGCTTTGCCTGTCAGGCTTGTAATTGACATCTAATGGACTTCTGCACATGTAAAATTGAATTCAAGTAAAGTCATATACACTTTCTAGTTCTTAATATTTGTCTTTCCAAATAATAGTTTAAAGCAATATTTGTTAACATTTTCTTGCACTATCACAATTGCTTTTTAGTTATTTTAAAGAAGCATGTTCGTAGTAGAGACAAAAAATATCTGTGTAACAGGAGGGATGATAGCGCGGAGTTTCTGGGCTTTTTTTTTTTTTCCCCCAAATGTGCTTCTAATAGCCATTGCCTTCCATGTTGTTTACCTAATAGCACATTTTGTCTGAATACTTGAACTTTTTATCAGTAACACACGAATAGAAACAGAAAGGAAACTTTTAAAGAATAATCTTTTGGTTCGTTTTTCACATCATGACAAGCGCTTTTCCTAGCAATGATTTTAAAATTTTGTAAGTTTGGCAGTATTTTGTTGTTGGGTTTTTATTTGATTTAATTGTGTGCATTTAATTTGCAGAAGTTGGTAACTGCAGCTCACCTACTGCACCAAAGTTCTCAATTTTAGGAGCCCAGCTTTAGTCATTTGAACATGCTTCTAAATAAAACAAACAGAAACCAAAACTATACTTTTGATCTATAATAATAGCTCAATAACTTTGTCAAGGTATGCTCTAATATATGCAGTGATGGTTTATGGAAGGGTGTGGCGATTTTAAATTTATATTGTGTGTGATGTTCAAATAAACTGGTATCTACATTCATGTGATTTATTGGTCAGCATGACCATTAGTTATTGCATAGAAATTGATTAAACTTTGATTTCCTTTTTTTAAATCATGTTGCATTTGATTCCTGATCAAATTCCCTCAAAGTGAACGCTTCATCTTAAATTTTGGATTTTATGTGTAAGGGTGGAGGTAATTGAAATATTGTTTCTTATTTATTAACTGCTTAAAATGAATGCCTAAGTTTGCACTTTAATACCAAACTTAAAACCAAACACTCAGCTCAAAGTAGTTTAAGTGATTGTGGTTCATTTTTATTAGCTTTGTGAAATTCTAAAGGAATCAAATAATTCATGATGATTTCAATTTTCTGCAGATGGATTTTTTTTAATACAGTGTTTCTTTCCTATGGGTAGTTCTTATTCTCATTCCCCCTCCCTGTGTTTCTCTCCCTTTGTCCCTCCCTCCCTATCTTTCTCTGTCATTAACCTCAGCAGCAAATTTAACTTGAATTAACTTAGGATCATAGGAGTCAGGAGAAAGTGATTTAAAGGTGGTTTTTCCAGCACATTTTAAGAAAAGGGACCAAAAGTTATTTTAGCTTCCTCAATAGATTGCATGTCAGGTTGCTTATTAGGAAAATAAATTAATATTAAATGCAATATATGTGTTGTCTTTACTATGACATCTGTTTAGGAGTTGTTCAAATCACTGCAGTAGGGCTCTGCAAATAAAATCATGTAGCCTCTTATCATGGATCTAATGTACTGTAACTTTATCAATGAGAGGTAAAAATCTCAAATAACAAGTACAAACATTGAACAATGACCTATAAAGATTTGTAAAAGAAAAATTTTTCCAATAGATTTCATTCTTGTCATTTTGTAAGACGACCCTGCAGTCCACCTGTTTGTAACTTTTTTAATAAAATAGATATCTGTATTACTGAGGTTGATTTCTTGAATTATTTTGTCTTGAATTATATTGCTGCTACTTCTAGACTTGCTAGCTTGTAAATCTCTCATAACTGAAAGTCATTACTTATCAAAATGATCATGGGTATTACAGGACATGTTTAGACAAGTTAAATGTTCATTTGTGTCCTTCATTACCAGTCTGGCATTTGTGGGGAAAACTGAGATATATCTTAAAAAGTATATTTTATCAATTGAATAACAAATAAATGACAAATTATAGATAATAGGTAAAAAACAGTAATGTATACAGAGAAAGTCACCTCACAAACCTGTTGTCTGGGGATTGTGTAAGTATAGGTCATTTCAGACAGTATTAAAAAGTTTGAAATGCTGAATGAATTAAGAAAATTCAACATATTAAGTTATTTTGTTTTACCCCGTGAAAAGTTTGATATACTGCATTGTATAACTGAGTATTTTTAAATTATTGAACTGAATAGATTTTTTAACCTCAAGGCTTTTTAAACCCTTAATCTTTAAGTTGGACAGTTCTGTCTGTCCAAAGGTATATGGACTGGATTAATTTTTTATTAAAATGGGCATATTTATATATCTGTATCATAATATATAGAAAATATCTTATTGTTTATTATCATTGATTACTGATCTTTAGTTGGGCACCAAACACGCCATGTATACTAACTAGATGCTGTCCTCAAAGTCCAAAAACCCTTTTCTACAATGAAGGCAATCATGACTTCAGGGCCCTCCCTTGTTTTCCATTGAAGGAGTAGTATCCCTTCATTCGACAAGGTTAACATTTGGCCTGCAGGAGTAAGGAAAGATTCATTGGTCAAGAAGGTACCAACCGAGAAGATGAGAGATCTTGTGGTGCCTCAAATTCATCTTAAGAAAGTACAGTGTTCACACTTCTTTTATATCAAGGGGAGCGGACATGGGAGGGGCAAGAGGTGATTGACAACCCCAGGTATCTGAGCACCAGCAGGAGTCTGAGAAAGACTTTGCACAGGGTTCCTGAAAATCTTTGGTAAATAATCATTTCTATGCATACTTTTCTTATATCCTCCTGAGAGGAGGCACTTTCTGGTAAGGGGCTGCTTTTGTACATCTGAAGCAAGCAGAATTCCTCTAATGATTAGCATGTCTATATCAAGACTAGGCAGAATCCTGAAGGCCATGAGGACAAAGCAGACTTCAACAAGGTGGAGTCATGTAGGCTAAGCATTTCACTTTGTTATAAATACCCCTGTTTTGTTGTTCATTCCTCATTGAGGGAAATAGGGCAACTGGGTCCAGGTTCAATTAAGAAGGAGGATTAGCTTTAAGATGGTGTCATATTTGTATGCCTGTTGGGCCCCTCCTAATCAGGCTCTTAACAATGTTATATGCCCACCTTGTTCTCAATGATCCCTGAGTAAAGTCAACATTTTTAACCAAGTGAAAGACAGGATGAGAGGGTAAAGTAAGAGATAAGGAATAATACCCTGATGAGTCAAATTAGTGATGGATATCAATAGGGTACTTTCTCACAGTCAGATGGTCTTTATTTATATCTTCCCTTCTCTGCTTTCTTCATGTTGTCATCTGGGAAGAAGATTCATGTAGCCCTCACACTCCTCTAGGATGTAGCAGCTTAGGTTCAGGATCCAAAGCAGTAAGACTTTAAGAAAAGGGACCATTTTCAGATAGGCTCCTGCTTCCACATATATCTGTCATTTAAACCTTGCTACTATCTGACATTTGGACTTTATTATCCCCATTTTGTTGATGATGAAACCAAGACTCAGGAGGAAGATTTGATTTCAGATCATAAAGGCAAAGTCAAATAATTAGAATGTTGTCAAAGGTTCTTTTGGGCAAGTTATAAAATAAATACACTAGGTAGAGTAGAATGGGTGCTATTAAAATTATAAACCTCATGGAAACAAGAAGCAAGAAATAACTTTTAAGTGATATTTTGTATGTAACAAAATATTGTGGGTCCTACGTAAAGGTAATATATTTGTTATATTGCTAAGATTTTGTATAAGACATAAGCTATTTTCATTATAACTATTTTTCTTTGGAAAAACAATTGTCTTAAATCAGGATTTGGCCTCCTTTCACTGCTAAGCAGAATCCAGCCCAGTGAGCAGTGCCAAAAGAACTGTAGCTAGATTTTGCAGCTGTATCCTGAATCCATTGCAGAGCTCAGCTGCACCCTTTTTCTACCTAAACGTATTGTTTGAATGGAGGTGCAGAAGTGCAGCTGATCCAAGAGACATCTTTTGTCAGCAGTGACGACCTACTTCTGTGTTTATAAACATTACTCTTGCCGTAGCTGGTATGGCTCAGTGGATTGAATGCTGGATCACAAACCAAAGGGTCAAGGGTTTGAGTCCCAGTCAGGGCACATGCCTGGGTTTCAGGCCAGGTCCTCAGTGGAAGCATGCAAGAGGCAACCACACACTGATGTTTCTCTCCCTTACTTTCTCCCTCCCTGCTCCTCTGTCTAAAAATAAATAAATCTTTAAAAAAACTACTCTGTAGAGGCCCAGGCTGTCACCCTCCCACAGTCAGTGGTCCTGCTATTATAGTTCATGAGTTTGCTCTCCCATTAGACTGAGCTCCATGAAGGTAAGTGCTTTGCCTAAGTGATCTCTTCATCCTCAGTGTTTACCTCTAGAGCATTATAGGTGTTCAATAAATATTTTATAAAATTATAGTCACAGAACAGTGTGGCAGATGGGTGTTCATTCTAGAGAAAATCCTAATTTTACCATTTCCTACTAGTCTTTCTTATTTCTAGCAGTTAGATAACATGGGAAAGGCACTTTCTACTCCATCTTCATCCACTGTAGCACTTAAGTTTATTTGGGTGGGTTTTGTGTGTGTGTGTGTGTGTGTTTTTGCTTATTTTGCTTTCTGTTTTCCTTATGATAGAAGTACTTGTTCCTAGACTCACAAGAGAAATGTATAGTGCAGAGAGATGCCAGGCATAGTGTGAGTATGGTCTGAAGGGCCTTGAGTCAGAAATTAAGTCTTCTAAGACTCTAGGGAGAATAATACAATCAAGAAAGAGTATTTACTACCCATGCCTGGATTTCATTTCCAGTAGATTCCAAAGCTGACCTAAACCTGTCCCAGCTTCATTCTTAAGTAAATCAGAGGAATGTTCATATTGGGTCCCAAAAGTCCCTCAAATATTTTCTCTTTAATGAGGCAATAATTCCTGTTTTTTCCTGGAAAACCTCAGGTGATTCCCCGTTGACACCCTTGTAGGCATCCCCTCCACTTTTCCTTTAATTCTCATCCCCATTCCCTCAGTACCTATCAACTAACTTGTACCCCATGTAACCAAACCCCTACCCTGTCCCCTACCTTTTTTCTTTATGAATCTTAAGATAGTTGTATAAATAATAAAACATAGGAGTCAGAGTTTTTACTTTGGTTCCCCAACCCAAGACTCAATCTTCAAAACCATTCACACCAATAGTTGGAGACATTTTCAGGTTGGCCTCATACCAATGTAAGGTAATCCCCTAGATGCCAGCCCTATGTATGTGCTTCAATATCAGTGATCTGTGGGGTCTGCCATGTAACTGAAAATTTCCAGATGCCCCAGAATGCCCTCCAGGAATTCTGAAGGCTCCAGATACTTTTTTTCATGCTGTAAGCCCCAGGGAGTGCCCTGGAATTAGGAGTTTGAAGCCCCTTCCAGCTGCCATAAGCTTTAAAGCTTAGGTAGGGGTGGGAGGTGGAGTGGGTGTGAAGGAGGAAGGACTTAAGCCCATGCTGAACTTTTCTTGGAGCTTGAAAGTGGACAGTTGAGAAATATAATAATACTTGAGGTTTCTGACCCTTCAATAAATACCATTTTGGTGTGTCGTTGTTCCTCTGTTTAAGAGGTAGCCCCAAGAATCCTTGGTACTAGTGGACACAGTTTTCTATAATTTCCTAGAGTTCCTCCTTTGTACATTTCTATGGCTATCCTTAGAAAAATCCTCAGGTGAGGTATAGACAATATGTCATGCCTCAAGATACCTCTACAAGGGTTTCTGGTCCTTTGCTTGGGCTCCAAAATATACAGAATGGGACAAGTGGACATTTAAGTGGTAAGTGCAAGGTTATTACTGTGCTTGGTTGCAAACTGAGTCCACAGCAGGTGCTTGAGTCCCTCAGCCCTCTGTGGCATGGAGATTAAAGCCTTTGTTCTCTAACCCAGGAGAAGTCTGAGTGATAGGCCTTTTGCTCTCCAGATGACTAAAAAGAATAGTTGCAGTGATCTAGGAATGGAAATCGAGCCCAGGAAAGAGTGACTTCCCTTTGACAGTAAGTAATTACTTGATGAGATGGATAACTATTCTAGACATAAAAGGGGCAAGAAGATCAGTGCCTTCATTTAACTACATTCAACTGAGATTCTAAGTATGTGTCAGGCACTGTACTATGAATTGAGTTTATAAGAGAAATGTGATATGGTCTTATCTTCTGGTGGACCTTAAATTCTAGCATAGGGGACAACCTTGCAAGCAACAATTACGAGGCAATGTGATGTATGCTCTAATATCAGCATGGACCAGATGCTAGTGAACCCAAGGAAGAGATGTGTTCTCTTTGGGGTCAAGAAAAGGTCAAAGGAAGTTGCTTTATGACTTGATTCTTGATGGCTAAGAAGGAATTCTCAGGCAGGGCTTTTCAGATAGACTTTGCAGGAGAGTGAAAAGAGGTATGGACCCTGAATGTTCCTGGAAGGCTTAGAAGACTTCGAGTTAGCAAGGGTAGCAGAAGGGGCAGGCTGGAAAAAGTAGGAAGAAGGAATGAAACAAGGCTGGAAAGTGCAGCCTGCAATGTGAGGGACTTGCATGCCATCCTGAACATTAGAGGATTTTTCCTGGCAAGGATGAGGAGCTACTGGCAGACTGCAGCAGGAGAATGGCAAGAACAGAGGTTATTTAGAAAAAATACCAAAGTGGAGGATAAATTGTAGGGGATTTGTCTGAGGCTAGGAGACCACTGTGATTATATAAATGAAAGAGCGCCTTAATAGGGCAAAATCAGGGAGAACCAAGTGATGGTGATAAAGTGGCCAAAAAATATGGACTCATGTCACAAATATGATCATCTCAAACTATTCATCTTAAAATTCTCTCTTGACTCTCCAGGATCCATGGCATAAAACAAGGGCTTTCAGATTCTAACTTGGCCTACCTCTTCAACCTCATTTCTTTCTATGCCTCCTTTCATAACCTTACCTCTAGTCCCAATGACCCTAAACTTGTTGCTGGTTTCAAAACAAGCCCTATTCATTCACATTTCTGTGCCTTTGTAAGAACTATTTCCGTTGCAGTATCTTCTCTCCAACCTCCTCCCATATGGAATTCTTACTCATCCTTAAAGATATAACTCATACCGTTTCTTTGGCTGGCTGATATTTTCCTCTCCCCCTGTGTTTCTTTCCCTCTATTTTCAGCTTTGATATCATATAGCGAATACTTATTACGTTATTTCAAAAGTATCTTTTTACATGGCTGTCTCTCAAACAAGGCACTCAGCTTCTCTTTGAGAAATGGATTCTTTTGTACCAAGCACACCACTAGATGTATAGAAGGGTCCAATAAATGCTGAGTGATAAAGTGAATTTTGGTGTTTGAACTGACAAGACTACCTGTGATTATTCGTTATGATGAAGAGGATCAGAAACTAAGTAGTTTTTAGTTTGGGTAAATGGACAGTGTTAAATAATCCGGTGTCCTCATAGTTTCCCCTGCTTCTATTCCTCACCCCTTCTAATCCTTCCTTCACAAAGCATACACAGTGATCTTTTATAAATGTAAATATAATCCTGATTTGTTGGGAACTGCCCTGCCTGGTTTCAGAAATTGTAACCCCCACCCCATGGCTAAGGCTAAGTGAGAGACCTTGGGACTCTAAGCCACTAAGGAGACAAAGCTTATCTTCCTGGCAGGGGTGCCACCTCTTCCCCCTTTTACTTCACCCTGCTTGGCCCCAGGCTGATGACTGGTTAGCCAGTGATGGGTAAGATTCCTCAAGGGAGTGAAGACCTAAGACAGGCATGTTCATGAAGGGGCCCTTGAGGAAGGGCTTGGGAGGCTATAGAAAAAGGGGGTGATGGACCCTGGCCCCTTAACTTAGAAATAGCCTGAGTCCTCATTCTGTCTGCAAGAAGCCTCTTAATCCCTTGGCTGCCTTACTTCCCCTGCCTGACTTAAACCTGAAACAATGCCACAGGGTGGTGCAGCTCTAGACAGGAATGGGAGGTTCCCTGGGGAGATCAGGCCTAAGAAAGAATGCATAAAATACTGTGAAACCTGCTTTGCTTAAAATGCCCTCAATTTTCTAATAAGGGTCCAAGCATGAAATGAATTTGTTTCCCAAAGTTTTATAGCCTTTTAAGCTAACTGACCCTGACTCAGAATATGCCCTTATAGTTCTTTGTTATCTATTATTTGATCCTTACTGCTTGACAATAATTGATGAACTTTACCTGTATTCCTGTGCAGTGTGAACCCAATAAAAGCCCACTGAGGAAAAGGTCCCTGGCCCTTCTTTGAGATATCAGCCACCTTTCCTCCCCAGGCAGATCAGGTCTTGGTAGACTTATTCTCATCTGTGGTGGCTGGGGAGACTCTGCGGGTAGAGCCCCCCCACACACTGATTCTCCCCTAGCCTAAAGCTCCCCATGGCTCCTTATCATTATCACATTTAATCAAAACTTCTTAGCATGACCTAGTCATTGCCTACTTGTCTATCCCAATTTCCTATCTCTCCTGTCCTCACACCTTTCCATTTAATATCACATAGCTTTGTATTTTTTTTGTATATTCTCTAGTGCCTTTGCTTATTCTCTTTCTTCTATCTGAAAGTCCTTTCCTCTTCTTTGCCTATTTTCTACTCATCCATTAAAATTGCTTTTTTGTCTCTCTTTTCTAGAAGGTAAGTTCCGAAAGGGAAAGGATTATGTCTCATATACTAGCTACCTCAGTACCTATCATAAAACAGATGTCCAATAAAGATTTGTTGAACTGAATTCAACTGGGTGAATAATGATACTATTACTATAGCTGTCATGCATCAGGAGGAGGTGGTTGGGGTAGTTGGGAATATGTCAGGGGGTGTGATTGTAGTGTGGGACATGTGGAATTGCACATGTCTAAGGACATACAGGTGGGAAGGTACAATGGAAAATTTCCATAGTATATCCAAGGACAAGCCTCTATCTGTGCCCATTCATGGAATGACACTCAAAGAAGATCCAATCAGTTTCTATTAAGCAGGGTGATGTCAGCCTCCAACTTACATCAATACCAAATCCACATCCAATGCAAAAATTGTCCGCCAAGTCAAGTTTCTACAATAGTTCTGTCTGCCTCCCACTCTGTGACTGAAGGTGGCAATTGGGTTAAGAGAATAAGGACTTCTTTTCTTCCATGAGCCTCAGTTGGGGTTTTAGCCATAGTCAAACAAAACTATTATCAGGCTTCTGACCGCTGAAATCCTTGCAAACTATATGTGTAAATTCCTACTTCTCTCCCCCAAATCAAGATATTTCTTACTACTCCTCAATGGATATTTTCCCATCTTCTGTGTAGATGTGCACTTTAGCACCTAAGTATAATATCTTTCATTGATGTAAGCAGAGTTAAGGGCTTCAGCTCTTGTTAAGGTTTCTTTGGATGTGTTAAAAACAAATATACCAGTGTCCCAGGTTCGATTCCCAGCCAGGGTACATGCCTGGGTTGCAGGCCAGAACCCCCAGCAACCGCACATTGATGCCTCTCTCTCTCTCTCTCTCTCTCTCTCGCCCTCCCTTCCCTCTCTAAAAATAAATAAATAAAAATCTTAAAAAAAAACAAATATACCAATTACCTTTGGCAAAGAATTTGGGTTTTGATAGGTTCCCTTATTTGCTATCAGAAAATAATACATAGTAATGTTACCAAATCAAATGCAAGCTTACTCATGTTGTAGACAACAGTCATTCTATAGAACACATCTGTATTGTGTAACATGAGATTTCATTCTATTGTGTATTGTTCTGTAAACGTGTCTCACTGGGAGACCAATTAATTTACATTGTAGAACTATACCATAGACAAGACAAAGAAGCTACTCCTCAGAGACCTTCTTTGGCTCATAGGACTTTCCTATACCTGCAGTTCTGCACTAAGCTACTTCAGGACCTTCTTCCACACCTAAGCATCAAATCTTACCACTGTCGGGATCTTGTACAACATTTACCACAATGGATCTGTTTCTGTCAGTTTATCAGAATCCTTAAAGTTAGTACATGGAAGAAAAAGCCATTTCTCTTTTTCCCAAATCTTATTTTCTTCTGGGTATCCTAAAACAGATAAATTACATATGATTTTTTATTCTCATTCTGTCATACTCTGAAGACATTTTCATCATCTTGCAAGCTATTTCCTTGATGATCTATTAAAGTTAAGTCATATGGCTTCAAGGTCTAATCAATCAATGTACTTTTGGAAAACAATTTGCTATTCATTGTTATTTTCAAATTATTTGAAAAAAGAAGAGTAATAAGAAGCTCAAATCTTAGCTTCAGCATTCATGAAAATATACTATAAAGTTATAGTACTTAAATAAGTCTGATACAACTGTAAGAATAAACAGATTAGTGAAACACAAGGATCATCCCCCAAAAGATCTCTTGTTCATATAATTTAATATACAGGGTCCAGCACAAATAATGGCCCTTTTTATTACAAAATATTTTATTACAAAATCATAAAAATGTAATTCTGTAACAAAATAATGTCACATTCAAGCACACTACATGACATTTTATGTGAAATGTTCAAATTGCTCTCCATCTTGTGTGAGACATTCACCTACCCTACCAGCCACACTCAAGCAAGCCTTACTTCTGCAGATCCTGTATTATAAGGTATTAAAACATGAGGATTGAAATATTGTACATTTTTATATCCCACGTATGAGTGAAATCATATGGTTCTTGACTTTTTCTGCCTGACTTATTTTGCTTAGCATGGTATTATCAAGATCCATCTGTGTTGTCACAAATGGAAGTATTTCATCTTTTCTTATGGCTGAGTAGTATTCTGTTGTATTTATGGACCCTGTCTTCTTCATCCAGTCCTCAATCCAAAGACCCTTTGGTTGTTTCCATGTCTTGTCCACTGTAAGTAATGCTGCAATGAACATCAGGATGCATGTATTTTTGAAAATAAATGTTTTTATTGAAACATTTTTGAAATAAATGTTCAGATTTTTCTGATAGGTAGCCAGATGAGGGGTGCTGGGTAATAAGCAACAAGTAAACAAAAAACACAAACATGCAAAAACTTATAGACACAGACAATAGTATGGTGGTTGCAAGGAGGAAAGATGGTGGGGGATAGTAGAGAGAAAAGCAGGTCAAATAAATAGTGATGGAAGGAGATTTGACTTTGGGTGGTGAACATGCAATGCAATATACAGATGATGTATCATAGAATTGCACACTTGAAATGCATATAATTGTATTAGGCAATGTTATCCCAATAAATTTCATAAAAGATAGAAAAAATATACAACAAATGATGCTGGGTAATTAGTTAACTATTTGGGTGGTCAGTCACTTAGAGCTTCATCTTACAACATACACCAGTGTAAAATCCAGAGGAATGTAAAAAAGAAATATGAAAACAAAACCAAAAATTATAGTAAAAACAAAAAGACTATTCATCACCTTCCCTGTAAAGGAAAAACTTAAGTTTAAAAAGGTGAAGGTATTAAGAAGTACAAATTGGTAGTTACAAGATAGTCATAGGGATGTAAAGTTCAGCCAATAATATAGTCAAGAATATAGTCAAGAATATTATAATAACTATGTATGGTGCCAGATGGATTACTTGAATTATTAGGGGATCACTTTTAAAATTATATAATTGTATAACCACTATATTGTTCACCTAAAACTAATATAATACTAAATGACAACTTTCATTGAAAAATAAAATTTAAAAAGCTATGGAGGAAATAATGAAAGGTTAGTTTTAGATTTAACTAGATTTTTAAAAATTGAAAAATATCTATAACAAATATGATAGACAAAATGTTAATAGCATTAAAAACATGTTTAAAAACTCATATATGGAGAAAAACTTAAAACCTCAAGAGAAAATTGGACAAAGATAAATTCCCTGGAAAAAGATGTGTATATAGCTATAAAAAGTGTTCAAGTTTACTGGTAACAAAATATATGCAAATTAAACAACAAAAAAGTATAATTTTATGGTTATATATTTAAAACTCCTCATGATGTAATTATTTTAATGATTAATGATTCTTTATTCCCACATATTTATCATTTTCTTTGCTCTTCAACCCTTATGATGTTTGGCCTGGAATACACATCCTTTAGCATTTCCTGTATAAAAGGTCTGCTAGTGGCAAAGTCTCTGAATGTTTGAAAATTGTATTTCCTGATATTTATTCAAAGATATTTTCATTGGGTATATAATTCTAGGTTGGCAGTTATTTTCTGTTACCACAGTAGTGGTATCATCCCAGGGTCTGAGTTCTCTTGTTGCCATTGGAAAGTCAGCTATTAATCTCTGTCTTACAAAGGTAATATGATTTTAATCTATTGTTAAATTCATATACTGGTTTTTAAAATTTAAATTATTGCCCTGGCTGGCATAGCTCAGTGGATTGAGCGCGGGCTGAGAACCAAAGTGTCGCAGGTTCGATTCCCAGTCAGGGTACATGCCTGGGTTGCAGGCCATGACCCCCAGCAACTGCATATTGATGTTTCTCTCTCTCTCTCTATCTCCCTCCCTTCCCTCTCTAAAAATAAATAATAATAAAAAAATAAAATAAAAATTAAATTATTCTTTTTAATTTTTAAATGTTTATTTGGTTCTTTTTTATATTTGCTAGCTATTTTTAAGAGTTTCTTGTTTCCCAATGATACTTTAAAGTTTGACTTTCATTTCTTTAAACATATTATGCAGAATTATTTTATATAATCTGTATCTGATAATCTCAATATCTGAGGTTTTATGGATCTGTCCCTCTTGCCTGTTATTTCTCACTCATGGTGTCTTCTTTTATTATGTGCAGTTCATTTTGGCTCTTAGGTGCTCATGGTGCTTGGAAAATTACTTGTGGCCTGGGATAAAGATGCATTCCCCCAGGGAGGATGTGTGTTCACTTCTTTCAGATTTGGTGGGGCGGGGGGACTTCTTTCCTGGGACCACATTAGGCTAAATTCATGTTTTGATTTGTTTTATTTTGATGGCTTATTCTTTACTACACGGTCAATGTGAATTTGGGTCATTAAATCCACATAAGAGCTTGATTGTGG
This sequence comes from Phyllostomus discolor, assembly GCF_004126475.2. Lineage (NCBI taxonomy): Eukaryota > Metazoa > Chordata > Mammalia > Chiroptera > Phyllostomidae > Phyllostomus > Phyllostomus discolor. Next base: position 82,137,272 of record NC_050198.1, on the reverse strand, counting down.
TTACAACTTCTGAGAGATGGTCCCCCTTTCTCCCTCAACTAGCTATAATAGGTGACAAAGCAAATTTTCATACATTTTCCTGAGAATGGGTGTTTATGGTTCATCTTTACACTCAGGATGAAGACCTTAGGAATACTAGATTTATACTAGGGAAAAGGGACCCTTAATTAAACTCTCCATTTTGATAGGGCCCTGAACCTTATATTCTGTACTTATAGGGAAATCACACATAAACAAAAAAGGAAAGCTCCTGTGCGTAGGGAAACATTAGCTTCAGTGCTCAGCTTACTTCTTTGGGTTACTGAGTTCAAATTAGATTTTGGCCTAATAAACTCTTTACTAAATTACTGGGGTTTTAATTTTTTTTCTATTTATTCACTGATTTGAGAGAGGAAGGGAGAGAGAGAAACATTGATTTGTTATTTAACTTACCTTGTATGTGCTTCTCGTATGTGCCCTGACTGGGGATTAAACCTGCAACCTTGGCACATTGGGGCAATGCTCTAATCAACTCTCTAATCAACTGGACTACCCAGCCAGGGCCTTATTAGATTATTTTTTAAAGATTTCATTTATTTATTTTTAGACAGAAGGGAAGGGAGGGGAAAAAAGAGGGAGAGAAACATCAATGTGTGGTTGCCTCTCACACACCCCACACTGGGGACTTGGCTGGTAACCCAGGCATGTGCCCTGACTGGGTATTGAACCATTGACCCTTTGGTTTGCAGGCCGACACTCAATCCACTGAGCCACACCAGCCAGGGCCAGGGCCTTGTTAGGCTTTTAATGCTTTAAAAATGATACATATTTTTTTTACTTTATACAGCAGTTTTTATTGTTTTCTGTTTGCAGATTCTGTCCAAATACCTAGACAGTCATATTATCTGAAACTAAAACATATATTTTATTATGAATGACCTTAACTAAGATTTCATAAACAGATAATTCCCACTTTTAGCAAACATTCAATGAAAAGAATATTCATACAATCCTGATAGAACTGTACATTGAGTATAAAATAGCTAAACCTTAAATAAAGGGGAGTTTAGAAATATGTGTCTGGACAGTTTTTTTATTGTTGACACTATTACAGATGTTTTGCATCCTCCCTTCCATTTCCCCCCTCCAATCAGCCCCTGCCCCCACCTTGGCTTTCACCACATTGTTGTCTGTGTCCATGGGCTTTGTGTATATGCATATATGTTCTTTGGCTAATCTCTTCCAGTCCCCTCATCCCCTTCTTGTCTCAGATCTGTCAGTCTGTTCCATATATCCATGTCTCTGGTTTTATTTTGTTTATCAGTTTATTTTGTTCATTAGATTCCACATATGAGTGAGAGTATATGGTATTTGTTTTTCTCTGACTGGCTTATATTGCTTAGCACAATAATCTGCAGTTCTGTCCATATTGTTGCAAAGGGTAAGAGTTCCTTCTTTTTTACAGCCTTGTATTATTCCATTGTGTAAATGTACCACATTGTTTTATCCACTCATTTACCTGTGGATACTTGGGCTGTTTCAGATCTTGGCTATTATAAATAACTCTGCTATGAACACAGGGGTGCTTATGTTCTTTCTGATTGGTGTATTGGGATTCTTAGGATATATTCCCAGAAGTGGAATCCCAGGGTCAAGAGTGTTTTTATTTATTTATTTTTTTAAATTTTATTTATTTATTTTTGGAGAGGGAAGGGAGGGAGAAAGAGAGAGAGAGAGAAACATCAATGTGTGGTTGCTGGGGGCCATGGCCTGCAACCCAGGTATGTGCCCTGACTGGGAATCAAACCGGTGATGCTTTGGTTCGCAGCCTGTGCTCAATCCACTGAGCTATGCCAGCCAGGGCTTCAAGAGTGTTTCTAATGTTCATATATTTGATTGAATAATTCCACTTCCAATAGTATATAATAGTAAATAATCAAAGAGGCACAAAAATTATATTTGAGGATGTTTATTGAAATATTATTTATAACACCAAAAAACTCTCGTGCTACACCATAAAATTAAATACTATGCAGTAATTTACTAATAAATATATTTAAGTAGAATATATAATGACATGGGTAAATGTTCTTTATGGAAGATTAAGTGATAAAATAAGACCACCAAAATGTATATAACAGTATAATCCCAGTATCTATGTATATGCATGGAAATACATCAAAATGTCAATGGAAATATATCTCTTTTATATACATATTAATGTATGTTAAATAATTTTATATCCTTTATGAATTCTTGCATTTTAAATATTCTTTAGGCTAGTACATATTTCTTTTATAATTAGAAAAAAGTTATTTAATAAGCAACACATTAAGGTTAACTGTGACTATTTACAGTAATTCTTTAAGTGGTTATTACTCATATTGTACAAAAAACTTACATAACCTTAAGAAAAGTCCTAAAATGCTAGATATATAGATTTCCTTATGTTGCTGTCAATAGCACTTTGAGTCCTATGGACCTAAACTTGATGTCCCATCCAGTGTTGAAGAGAACTGTTTCTGCCTAGCTGAACAAATGGATTTTCTTTTTTTTCCAGTCTTTCATATTTTATTTTATTTTTTTGAATTTTTCACATTTTTTATTGTTGTTCAAGTATAGTTGTCTCCATTTTCCTCTCACCATTCCACCCCCACCCTGGATTTTCTTTTAGGCAGGACATCTATGTCTACACACCTTCAGCTCAATCCTTTATTTGAGATGTAGAGAAGAGCCCCTGGTTGGCACATGCACACATGTACTGAAAAACTCACACATGCCCTGCCTATCTGGTGTGGCTCAGTGGATTGACCACTAGAATTAAGTTCTGTCTGCTTTGTTTACTTCTATATCTCCAACACCTAGTACGGTATCTGGCTAAGTAAATGTTTCTTGACTAAATACATAAATGAATTACTGAAGTCCTAAAGCAGTCATGTTTGTGCCCTAATGACAAACTGCTTTTGTAAAATAGCACTTTTAATTCTTGATTACATCTCCTTGCATTCCCATAAGACTCTGACTTTTAATCCATGGGGATATGCCTGGAGACAAATTTAAGTGACAGCTACTATGCTCTAATCAGAATTGTCCTTCCCCTCTCATGTGTAAAGTTTTATTGCTAGGCCAACTTTGTATACATGACTCTTTATTTCCTTAGAATAGGTTACCTCCCAAGAGGTTCCTTAGTCCTTTAATGCAAATACATTTCTGACAAGCCTGTCCCACCAGTTGCCCAGCCATGCCCAGGCATGTTCAGTGCCAACAATTGACACAGCTTAGACTCAAGTTAAGACCCTCCCTACCATCAACTCTACACAAATATATAACCACATTTAGTATATTCATAATCATACCCAGGTGCATACATTCACACACTTGAACTCACTCATCTATATAATCACTCATACCTATAGAAAATAAGCACCCATGCACACATTTACATGCATATGTGTACATACAGAAGTCTATACCCAGCACACCTTTTTAACACACTTCTAGTTAGAGCTCAGCTCCTGCCAAGAATCTTTGATCTCATTTTTCAGCTCTATAACAACTCTTGTCCTTTTGACTTAACTCCACTTTTCTAAATTTACACAACAGGCCCACCTAGCAGGGATGACTCTAATCCAACTCAGAAAGCCAAGGAACTTCTATCTCTAGTAAACTCATTATGTCTAACACTTGCACAGCCATTCCTATCAAAGCACCTTCAGTGATTGCCCAGATCCTTTACTTTCTTGTTTGAGCCTCAGTTAGGACTCATGATTAAACCTCAACAATTTTACTATTGTCAGTGGAAATTTGGCTATTCCATGTGATCACAAAGAAAGCATTCCAAGGACACACACATGGGAAACTATGGGGTGGCAAGATGGTTTATTCATGTGGAAATAGAAGCTGCCCCCTGGGTTTCCAATGTCCCATCTCCCTCTGTCCCATCATGGAAAAAGTCCAACCATGTCCTCATCAAGGTCAAGACAAAAGCCAGTGCTTCATATTAAAGCTTAGTTCTTTGTAGACCACAGGTGGCTGCTAAGTGGTCTCAGTCCCCATCCAGGTAGCTTAGCTTGTTGGTAGAGTCCACATAGCTGCCAGCTAGACAACTGCTATGACCACATGGCTATGAAGAGAGAATACAGGAGCTTATGGGGCAAGCACATTACCAGGTGGGCAAGAGAGAGACAGCTTAGTCCTTTTGGAACCCACACCATTTCTGCAGACTGCATAGCTGCTAGACTCACATGGTTGCTTGCTCCCAGCTGAGAGAATGCATGAATGGTGGGTGTATGCATCACCAGGTGGGCAAGAAAGAAGCTTCTTTCTTCCCCTTTGATCATATTAGCTTGGGCTTGGAACATACCAGGTGCCCTTTCAAAGAAACCAATCAACTTCCCAGGCTTCCACAGGCTTTGGATGGATTTACTTCCCAAGCAATTCCTTCTTTCCCCAGGACAGACTGACAAGCCTCTTCAGTCTAGCACCTCCTGCTGTGCCATTTTGACTTTTACTGCACATGTGCCTACCTTCCTCTGCTCCCACCTGGTTTTCTGGTACCAGAGGGGGAAAGGCAAGAGTGTTAATCCCCTTGGCAGAGCACAGTGCTGTGGCTCCATGGAGTGTGAAACTGTAGTTTCCTGGCTAGCAAGCAGGCTCCTCAATTTATTAAGCTCAATGTCTAGTTCCCTTTTCTCCCCCTTTCTAGTGAAATGCTGACAATAACAGTACCTCTAGGACAGAGAGATGCATCCTAGACATAATGATAAATAAGAAATTTATGGAAATAGACAGAAACAATGTATAATGAAGATTCTAAAAAAGAAAAAAACCCAGAATGGAGTGGTTTTTGGGGGAGTTTGGGGAAAGGTTCTGAAAAGGGCACTTAAATTAGGCCTTGAAGACTAGCAGGGGTGTCCAAACTGTAGCCCATGGGCTGCATGTGGCCCTGATGGCTATGAATTCAGCCCCACAGAAAATCATAAATTTACTTAAAACCTTTTTTTTTTCTTTCTCATCAGTTTTCATTACTGTTTGTGTATTTAATGTGTGGCCCAAGACAATTCTTCTTCTTCCAGTGTGGCCCAGAGACACCAAAAGGTTGAATACCCCTGTGGGGATTTGGACATACAAGAACACAGGAAGGAAATCTCAGGAAGATGCAAGAACATTCACAAAGGTCCAGGGATAGGGAAAAAATGATGTATATGGAAAACTGTAGGAGTTCAGGCATCTGCAGTGAGGAAACAAGATGGGAAAATTGGCAGGATAAAATCATGGAAGGTCTTGTAGCTCTGTTAAGAAGCTTGATTTTTATCTGTAAGAAAATTGTTAGGCAAAGAAGGGTTACAAGCAATGGAATAACACTGGATGCTATGTGAAAGGTTCCTTGAACAGTTGCATGGCTGAAGCCAAGGAGAACTGTTAGCAGAGTATACAAGAATTATTAAATACGGTGGCAGACTGCACTCGGTGAATGGAGGTGGAGAGAAATGTACAATTGTAAAAGAGGTTTAGGAGGCTGAAGGGTAGACAGAGATTGTAATTTCAGAGCTATACAGAACTACTGAAAGGTTTTAAACCATTGAAAACTCTTTAAATAAGGGAAGTTCCATTAGAGTAGTATGTTACAATGATTAATCTGGCTGTTGTGTGGAGAACTTGAAGGCAAAAAAGGCAGAGGTGGTTAAGGAAGATGTTGCAATCATTAGGTGAGAAGTGTTAGAGTCCTGATTTAGGCTAATGGTAGTGAAAATGGATGTAAGTGAGCAAATTTGAGATACATATTACAGCGGTAGATTTGACAGAATCTGTTGGCAAACATGTTATGAAAGGTAAGGGAATATCAGCAGATCCTACTATGGGCTTGTGTTTTATTTTCCATAAGTTTTAAAGAAAAATAAGTAACACACCCTCTTAGTGAATAATGACTCTGCAGTCTCACTCATGGGAGGAATGTGGGCTTTGTGATGGGGCCAAAACATTACTACCAGCACAGAGGACATTTATTGAGCCTACATGCAGATAATATATTTAGTTTCGTTCCCTCCACTCTTCAGATCGCTTTCTTTCAGCTTGTGCAGTGAGAACTGATGTTTCTAATGCTGGTTTCTGAACCTTCAGGCAGAAAAGAAAAACATTTATGGCAATAGCTTCCTCTAATAGAGTGCCAGCTTACTAAGTGTCAGACTGTACACATACTGTCATTCGTTTGCCACACTAAATCCTCCTTTGAAGCCTATGAGACAGAAATTATTATCCTCATTCTTCAGATGAGGAAAATGAAGCTCAGAGAGCCACAGCTGGGTCACCTCAAGATATAGTCATTTTGTTCTAGTCTGTCTAAGTTCAAGTGCATGCTCCTTCAACTACATTAGCAGTTGTCAAACTCAACTACACATTAAAATCACCTGGGGAGTATTTTTCCTCTCTCTTTCTCTCTTTTAAACAGCTATACTAAGATATAATTTACACCATACAATTTACCCACTTCATTGACTTTAGAATATTCACAGATATGTGCAACCTTCACCAGAGTCCATTTTAGAACATGTTCATCATCATGAAAAGAAATCCATACCTATTTGCTATCACCCTGCTATCTCCCTATCCTCCACCCTTGTCCTAAATAACTACTAACCTTCCTTCTGTCTTTACAGACTTCCTTATTCTGGCTTTAATATTAATGGAATCATATAATATTTGGACTTTTCTGACTGTCTTCTTTCACTTAGCATAATGTTTTCAAGGTTCATCCAAATTGTAGTATGTTAAGTTTTTCATCTCTTTTTATGGTTAAATAATATTTCACTATATGAATATACTGCATTTTGTTTATCTGTTCATCCATTGATAGACAACTTGGTTTTATTCCACCTTTTGGCTATTATGAATAATGGTTCTATAAACCGTTCAAGTACGTGTATTTGTGTAAATATATGTTTTCACTTCTCTTAGGTATATACCTAAGAGTGAAATTGCTAGGTCATATGGTAACTCTATATTTAATCATTTAAGGAACTGCTAGGCTGTTTTACTTAGGAAGTTTTCAAAATATACTAATGTCCTGCCCACTCCACCCATCCCTTATCCTCTGACCACATAAATCATACTCTCTGGGGTTGAGTCCTGTTTGATTCCAATAACCTCACTCAGTAGGTTCCGGTGGCACCCTGCATTGAGTACCACTGCACTACATTGTGATGTAATGATATTGATATATGGCACTACTTAGAATTATCTACTTTTGAAGAATCATTAACCATAAGGGTTCAACAGGAGGCCAGTGGTGCTTCAATATTTATTCATTAGCTAAGCCAACCACCCTGGTGACTCATGATTCTGGGAAGAGAAGCTTTCACTACAACTTTCAAGACTTGTAGCTCTCTTTTCTGTCACCAAAGCTGATCTTCAGAGCAAGCAGATTGAGAAACAAAATCTGGGCTGGTTTATTAATGTATTAAGAAGGTATTGATTTCACACATTGCTTGTCACAGTGCCTAGAATGATACTATGAAAAATTCCTTCACTGGGGTCTAGAAAAATAATGGATCTTCAAGAGTTCCTTAAGAAACGGCAAAGCTCCGTGGTAGAAAGGAAGTTGACAAGAGGGAGAGAGCCAGGTGGACACATCACTTCTTTTTGGCAACAGGGTAAAGGAGAAATTGGCAAAAATTATTGCTTGCATTCTCTCAGCCCCTTTTTATCCTTAAGCTGTTCCATGCTCCCACATTTCTGCAGAGATACTTTCTAACTCTGCTAGCAGGGGACACTGCGGGTGTGGATGGAGCCTGAGAGTAAAAAGATACATCCTGGATTTCATTATTCCACTTAAAGAGAACCCCTACTTGTTTGGCTCAGCTCAATGCCTGGAGGTTTATAGATGAAGATTTTCAAATATACCTAGGAGTATGTTTACAGCCAAACACATTGAATCAATTGCTAATTATGATTTCTCTGTTCAGTTCATATTGCTTCCAGGCCTTTGCCCCAATGACCCTTATTCATCTCAATTTGTTTGAAAAGAAGAATTGCCAAACGTTTGATATTTCCACCATTTCTCATGTTCAACATGTTTGTAGTTCAGATATGTGCAAAATGCTTTCACATATGTTAGTTACAATTATGACCCTTAAAAATCTCTCTGAGATATTATTACCTCCATTTACAGATAACAAAACTGAGGCTTAGAGATGGTTAGGTGACTTACTCAAACACACAACTGCTAGTTTTAGGCAGAAATGGAGCTAGACTTTGATCCTCCTGATCCCATGCTCTTTCTCTTCTATCCTACCTAGATAAATGTTCAATATGCCTTGAAAAGTGTCTATAAGAATCAACACCAAATATAATTTTGTGACTATTTTTAGCCTCAAATTTCTCCAACCCCTGAACTTGTAGTAGGAGTAGAGTAAAAAGCATTAAGTGACATTAAAGAATCAGCTGCATTCCCATAATATAAATTTACAATGGGAATAATTATTGTTGTTTGTTTTTAATATTTTGCAATATCACTTCATGTAATAGTTCTCAAACTCTATTAAGGTTCTGAATGCTTTTGGAAATGTAAATATAATGGGTTCCCTATTTAGATAAAAGGACATACATGGAAAATTTGTTTTTTAATTTAATCTTTTTTAAAAATTTTATTTATTTATTTTTAGAGAGAGTGGAAGGGAAGGAGGGAGAGAAACATCAGTATGTGGTTGCCTGTCACATGGCCGCCACTGAGGACCTGGCCTGCAACCCAGGCATGTGCCCTGACTGGGAATTGAACTGGTGACCCTTTGGTTTGCAGGCCAGCGCTCAATCCACTGAGCCACACCAGCTTGGGCTTTTAATGTAATCTTTATTGTATTTTTTTTCCATTACCATTTAGTCCCCTTATACTCCCCTCCTCTCAGCAATCAATGTGCTGAAAATTTGTATATGATCAGAGGGTTCAAGAAGCCCATCTTTGGATCCCAGGTTATGAACCAATAAAGGGAATAGGAACAGAAAAAAGGAAACATGACTGTATTTGTCCAGGACTGATGATTAGGAAGAGAGATATGACAGAAATTACAAAGTAGAGCAAATTTCAGCTGGAATGTTTGACAAAGTAGACCACTGAATTGAGCTGGGAAAAAATAATGAAGCTACAAGGTGGCTGCCAGACTTGGAGAATGAAGATAGAGAATGGAAATTGAGGTCTTTATGAAAATGAAAAATGTGTTGGAACCAGGTAAAGGTAAAGGGGATTATGTTTAGAAAGGGAGGGGAATCTCAGAATGAAAAAAATTCAGAGATGAAGCTCTCTCCTCTGAGCTTCAAACATGTGTATCCAGTTGCCTATTTTAACATCTCCCCTTAGATACTTAACAGAACTCAAAATTTATCCTTGCTAAAACAGAATTCTTGATTTCTTCCTTCTATGCCAACTTACCTCTCTTCCTATCTTTCCCATCTTAGTTGCTGGCACAACCCAGTTGCTGAAGCCAAAAACCTGGGTCATTCTTGATTTTTTTTCTTTCTCTCTTACATCTAATCCATCACCCAGTCCTGTCAATTTTACCTCATTATGTATTCTATATCCATTAGCTTCTCTTCATCTTGCTTGCCATCAGCCTACCTCAGGACAGGTTTATCTCTTGCCTAGACTATGAGAATAGCGCACTACACTGACTGGGTGGTTCAGTAGGTTGGAGTGTCATCCTGTACACCAAGAGGTTTCAGGTTTGATTCCCAGTCAGGGCACATAACTAGGTTGTGTGTTTGATCCCTGGTAGGGGCTCATATGGGAGGCAACAGATTGATGTTTCTGTCTCATCTCTCTCTCTCTCTCCGTGTTCCTCTCTCTCTCTCTCTCTGTCTTTCTCAAATCAAGGAAACAATATTATCTTTGTGTGAGGATTTTAAAAAAGAAAAAGAATAGCCACCCACTTGGCCTCTCTGCATTAAAAATTGATTTTCCACAACCCATCTTCCACACAATGGCTAGAGGGATACATTTTTTAGTGTTAATAAATTTTAGCTTCATTTCAGCTCAAACTGAACTAATTTTGACATTTTAATCAGATATATTCTTATTTTTTAATTTAAATTTTATTTATTTATATATTTCTTTTTAAAATATATTTTGTATTAAAATAAAAATATATATTTTGTATTAGTTTCAAGTGTACAGCATATTTGTTAACAATCATATATTTTACAAGGCATACCCCCTGATATTTCCAGTACCCACATGACATCAAACATAGTTATAATATTATTGATTACATTCCTTTTGCTGTACTTTACATCTCTGTGACTATTTTGTGACTAAGTATTTATATTTCATACTCCCCTTCACCTTTTTCACCCTGTCCCTCCAAGCCTTCCCCTTTGGCAATCATCACTCTGTTATTTTTATTTATATGTCTGTCTTTATTTATAAATGAAACCATCTGGCATTTGTCTTTCTTTGACTGACACATTTCACTTAGCATAATACCGTTTAAGTCCAACCATTCTGTTACAAATGATAAGATTTCATTCATTTTATGGCCGAGTAACATTCTATTGTATGTATACCACATCTTCTTTATTTACTCATCTATTAATAAGCATTAGAATTGCTTCTTTATCTTGGCTATTATAAGTAACACTGCAATGAACAAGGAGATGCATATGTTCTTTTGAATAGTGTTTTGGGTTTCTTTGGATATATACTCAGAAGTGAGATCACTAGGTTAAAAGGCAGTGCCATTTTTAATTTTTTAAGGAGCCTCCATACTGTTTTCAATAGTGGCTGCACCAATCTGCATTCCCATCAACAGTACACAAGGGTACTCTTTTCTCCACATTCTTACCAACAGTTGATGTTTGCTGATTTATTGATGATTACCATTCTGACAGGTGTGAGGTGATATCACACTGTGGTTTTAATTTGCATTTTTTTCTGATGAATAGTGACATTGTGCATCTTTTCTTATTTCTATTGGAAATCTGTATGTCATCTTTGGGGAAGTGTCTAGTTACGTTCTCTGCCCATTTTTTAATTGAATTGTTTTATTTGTAGGGGTTTAGTTGTATGAGCTCTTTACAAATTTGGATATTGACCCCTTATTATTTTGTTGTTTCCTGTGCTTTACAAAACCTTTTTTAACAAGATTTTATTTATTTATTTTTAGATAGTGGGGAAGGGAAGGAGTAAGGGAGAGAAACATCAATGTGTGGTTACCTGTCATGTGCCCCCTATTGGGAACCTGGCCCACAACCCAGGCATGTGCCCTGACAGGAACCAAACTGGCAGCCCTTTGGTTCACAGGCCAGCACTCAATCCACTGAGCCACACCAGCCAGGGCCTGCAAAACCATTTTATTTTATGTAGTCCAATTTGATTATTTTTTCTTTTGTATCCCTTGACTGAGGAGATATATCAGAAAAAACATTGCTAAGAGAAATGTCAGATATTTTACTGCCTATATTATCTTCTAGGAGTTTTATGGTTTTGAGTTTTGCGTTTAAGTCTTTAATCCATTTCAAGTTTATTCTTGTATATAATGTAAGAAGGTGATCTCATTTTATTCTTTTCATGTATCTATCTAACGTTCCCAACACCATTTATTGAATAGACTGTCTTTACCCCATTGTATGTTCTTACCCCCTTTGTAAAATATTAATTTACCATATAGATGTGGGCTTATTTCTGGGCTCTCTATTCTTACTATTGATATATGTGTTTGTTTTCATCCTAGTAATATGTTTTTATCACTATAGTCTTTTAGTGTATTTTGTAGTTCAATGTAAATTTTTGGATTATTTGTCATGGTTCTGTGAAATACACCATTGTATTTTGAAAGGAACTGAGTTGAATCTGTAGCATGGTTTTGGTAGCATGGGCATGCTAATGATGTTGATTTTTCCATTGACATAGGCATGCTCCCATTCTTTTCTATTTTCGACAAGTTCTTTCTTCAGTGTCTTATAATTTTTCAAGTATAGGTCTTTTACCTCCTTGGTTAAATTTATTCCTAGGTATTTTTTGATGCCATTGTCAATGAAATTGTTTTCTTAGTTTCCCTTTCTGGTAACTATTGATGTATAAAAATACAATTGATTTGTCAATATTTATTTTGCATCCTGCTATTTACTGACCTTATCAGTTCTAGAAGTTTTTGGTGAAATCTTTAGGGTTCTTTATATACAATATTATATAATTTGCAATTGATGACAGTTTTACTTCTTCCTTTCCAATTTGGGTGCTTTTTATTTCTTCTTTGTCTGATTCCTGTGGCTAAGAGTTCCAATACTATGTTGAATAAGAGTGGCGAAAGTGGACACTCCTTTTTACTGATCTTAAGGAATATGGTTTTACTTCTTCACCATTGAGTATGATGTTAGGTGTAGGTTTGTGATAAATGAACATTGTTATGTTGAGTTATGTTCCCTCTAAACCCACATTGCTGAGAGTATTTAAATCATAAATGGATTTATTGATCCTTAGAATTGTTCTTTTAGTCTCTATGTCATGTAATTCTGCTCTAATCTTGGTTATTTCCTTCCTTCTACTTGCCCTGGGCTTTGTTGTTGTTCTTATAGGTATAGGGTTAGGTTGTTTATGTAAAATGTTTGTATCTTTTTTTAGGTAGGCCTGTATCACTATGAACTTTCCTCTCAGGACTGCCTTCACTGTGTCCCATAGGTTCTGGATTGTTGTGAGTTCATTTTCATTTGTTTCCAGAAACTTTTTGATTTCTTCCTTGATTTCATTCTTAACCCATTCATTGTCTAATAGCATGCTGTTCAATCTCCATGAGTGTGAGTGTTTTTGAGTTTTTTCTTTGAGGTTGGTTTCTAGTTTCATTCCTTTGTGGTCAGAGAAAATGCTTGATATGATTTCAATTTTCTTGAATTTGTTGAGGCTTGTTTTGTGTGCTATCATGTGGTCTATCTTTGAAAATGCATCCTAATGTTCATAGCAGCACAATTTACAATAGCCAAGTGCTGGAAGCAACCTAAGTGCCCATCAGTAAATGAGTGGATTAAAAAATTATGGTACACTTGCACAATGGAATACATCACAGAAAAAAGAAAGAAGGAGCTCCTATCCTCTGCAACAGCATGGATAGAACTGGAGATCACTATGTTAAATGAAGTAAGCCAGGCAATGAAACACAAATACCATATGATCTCACCATTAAGTGGAACCTAATCAACAAAATAAACACACAAGCAAAATATAACCAGAGACATTGAAATTAAGAACAAACTGACAGTAACCAGAGGGGAGGTTCGGAGGGGATAATGAGGGACAAGTGGGGGAGGTTTTCAGGACCACCTATAAAGGACACATGGACAAAACCAAGGGGAGTGGATCAGGGGTGGGATGTAAGGATGGCTGTGGTGGGGGAGATTGGTGGAGGGAAAATGGAGACCACTGTACTTGAACAATAAAAAATAAATGATAAATGGATGCTGGATTTTGCCAGATGCATTTTCTTGCATCTACTGATATGATCATATAATCTCCTTTATTTTCTTCATGTCATGAATCACATTAATTAATTTGCAGATATTGTACCAACCTTGCATCCAGGAATAAATTCCACTTGATTGTGGTGTATGATCTTGTTAATGTAATGCTGGATCTGGTTTGCTAAAAATTTTGTTGATCATTTTAGCATCCATGTTCATAAGGGATATTGCCTATGATTTTCTTATTTGTAGTGTCTTTATCTGTTTTGGGGATTAATTCTGGCCTCATAAAATATGTTTTGGGGTCTTCCTTCCTCTTGGAATTTTTGGAATAATTTGAAAAGGATAGGGGTTAGTAATTCATTGAATGTTTGATAAAATTCACCTGTGAAACCATCTGGTCTAGGACTTCTGTTTGTCAGAAGTTTTTTGATTATGGCTTCAATTTTGTTAGTTGTAATCAGGTTGCCCAGATTTTCTGCTTCTTCTGATTTAGATTTGGAAGACTGTATGTTTCTAAGACTTCATCCATTTCTTCCAGATTGCCTGACTAGTTGGCCTTTAGATTCATAATTTTTAAATTTTTTTTTGTATTTTTGTGGTCTCATTTGTTACTTCTCCTCATTCATTTCTGATTTTATTTACTTGGGTCCCTCTCTTTTTTTTTTTGTTTGTGAGTCTGGTTAATGATTTATCAGTTGTGTTCATCTTTTCAAAGAATCAACTATTTGTTTCATTGATATCTTTGTATTTTTTAGACTCAGTTTTGTTTATTTCCATGTTGATCTTTATTATTTACTTACTTCCACTCACTTTGGGTATTGTTTGTTGTTTTTCTAGTTCCTTGAAGTGTAAGGGTATATTGTTTATTTTCTATTTTCCTTGTTTTTTGAGGTAGGCCTATAATGCTATGAATATTCCTATTGAGACTGCTTTCAGTGTGTCCCATAAATTTTGTGTTGCTGTATTTTCATTCTTGTTTGTCTCAAGACATCTTTTGATGTTTTCCTTTATCTCATTGTTAACCTAGTAATTGTATAGTAATATTTTATTTAGTCTCCTGTGTTAGTGTGTTTTTCAGTTTTTTCCTTATGGTTGGTTTCTACTTTCATACCACTTTTGTCAAAGAAGACGCTTGATATGATTTCCAATCTTCTTAAATTTATTGAGATTTGTTTTGTGTTCTAATATGTGGTCCATCCTGAAAAGTGTGCCATGTACACTTGAAAAGAATGTACAAGGTCTGTATGGAAAAAATCCAACCATTGTTGGTATAACGAGAACTGTCTGTGCAACATCGATGTAACCTGGTAGTCAAGGAGACTGGACTGGAATGTGCATGCATGAACAATGATGACTTCAGTATACTAGTCAGTGGGAGTGGTAGATGCCATTGAGTGAACGTGTGTACTGTGTGGCCATCACATTTAAAATGACTGAGCAAGCAGAGCAACAAATCTGCATCAACTTTTGCATTAAGTTTGAAGTTTCATCCATAGAAACTATCCAGATGATTCAGAAGGCCACGGCTATGGACATCTGGTGATTGGCAGCTTCATTGTGACAATACGCCTGCTCACGCATCACATCTCTGCAGAGTTGTTTGGCAAAACATCAAACCATCCAGGTGACTCAGCCCCCCTACAGCCCAGATTTGACACTTTACAACTTCTGGCTTTTCCCAGAACTAAAATATCTTTTGAAAAAGAATAGATTTCAGACTGTCAATGAGATTCAGGAAAATATAACAGGGCAATTGATGGCAATTGGGAGAACTGGGTGAAGTCTCAAGGTGCCTACTCTGAAGGGGACCAAGGTGTTATTTCCTATGTACAATGTTCCTCATATCTTCTTCAATAAATGCCTCTATTTTTCATGTTACATGGCTAGATACTTTCTGTAAAAACCTTGTAGAGTCTACTTTTATAGGATGAAATGCTCTGAAGATATTGCTTAATCCATCTGGTCCAGTGTGTCATTTAAGGTCACTGTTTCCTTGTGAATTTTCTGTCTGGAATATCTATCCATTGATGTCAATGGGGTGGCAAAGTCTCCTACCATGTCTGCATTGCTTTTGATATCCTTCTTTATATCCATTAGTGTTTGCTTCATGTATGTATGTGCTCCTATCTTGGGTTTATAAATGTTTACAAGGGTTATATCCTCTTGTTGGATTGTTCCCTTTGTCATAATGTAGTGCCCTTCTTTGTCTCTTACTATAGCCTTGGTTTTAAAATGTATTTCATCTGATATAAGTACTGCTAACCTAGTTTTTTCTCTTTTTCATTTGTACAAAATATTTTTTTCATTCCTTTACTTTCAATTTCTTTCAATCTGAAGTCAGTTTCTTGTGGACAGCATATATGAGTCTTGTTTTCTTATCCATTCAGCTACCCTCTATTTTTTTTATTGCAGCATTTAAATCCTTTACATTTAAAGTGATTTTTGATAGATACATATTTATTGTCATTTTATTATACATATTTTGTTCTTTTTTAACTTTCTTCTTCTTAAAGAAGACTCTTTAATATTTCTTATAGTACTGGTTTGGTGATAATGAACTTTAGTTTTCCTGACTGAGAAGTTCTCTATTTATTCTTCAATTTCAAATGTTAGCCTTGCTGGGTAGAGTAGTCTTGGTTGTAGGTCCTTGCTTTTCATTGCTTTGGATATTTTGTGCCAATCCACTCTGACCTGAACAATTTCTGTTGATAAGTCAGCTGAGAGTCTCACTGGAGCTCCTTTATAGGTAACTGTCATTTTCTTGCTGCTCTTAAGACTCTCTCTGTTTTTAACCTTTGCCATTTTAATTATGATGTATCTTGATGTGGGCTTCTTTGGGTTTATCTTTTTTGGGACTCTCTGCTTCCTGAACTTGTGTGTCCTTTCCTTTACCCAGTTAGGGAAATTTCCAGTTATTTCTTTAATGTGTTCTCAATCCCTTGTTCTCTTGTTCATCTTTTTGTGGTACCCTTATGATTCAGATGTTGTAACACTTTATGTTGTCCCAGAGGTCCCTTAAGCTATCTTTATGTTTTGATTATATTTCTTTCTGATGCTCTGATTGGGTGTTTTCTGTCATCTTCTCTACCAAATTGTTGATTTGATCCTCTGCTTTACTTAGTCTTCTCTTGCTTCCTTTTAGTGTATTCATCATTTTATTTTCTTATTCTTCTTTATTCCATTACAGTTGTCCCAATTTCCCCCCTTTGTCCTCCTTTGTCCAGCTCCACAACAGCATACATGGAACTGGAGACTATTATGCTAAGTGAAATAAGGCAGTTGGTGAAAGACAAATACTATATGTCTTTACTTATAACAGGAATCTAATAAAATAAACTAATAAGCAAAACAGAATCAGAGACACAGAAGCAGGGAACAGTCTGACAACTGTCAGAGGAAAGGGATAAGGGGTGGAGGGAAATGGTAGACAGAAGGGGAAGAGATTAGTCAAAAAACACGTATGAATCACTCATCATTTAAATTTGTATTCTTCATTTCTGCATTGTATTTTATGATTTCTATGTCTTTTTTATGCTTAGTAGCTCTTTCTTTAAGTTGTTACTGAATTAATCCATTGTTTCCTTAACTTCACTGAGCATTCGTACAACCATTATTTTGAATCCTATATCTGGTAGATTGCTTGCTTTCATTTTATTTATTTTCCTGAGGCTTTTTCTTGTTCTGTTCTTTAATTTGGGGTATTTTTTTGTTTCACCATTTTAATTACCTCTCTGTATTTGTTTCTGTGCATTAGGTAGATCTGCTATGTCTCCCAGTCATGGTAGGTTAACCTTATATAACATGTGTGGCTCAGTGGCAGTCTCCTTTATCATCTGAGTTAAATGATGCAAGAATGTCCCTTGTATAGGTTTATGTGAGCCTTCCTGTTGTAGTAGAGTTCTCATTGCTGTCGGCCCATCCATTGGTGGGGTTGACCGTCAGGCTGGCTGACTGTGTAGACTGACCCCAACCACAGTGTATGAGCTGCTGTGCAGGGGCTAACCACAGAGAATGAAATTCACCCCAGCAAGGTCTGGTGCCTGCTGAGATCTTCCTTTGGATGTGCTGCTTATGGAGTTAGTTGGGTCATGCTCTGTTGTGGTTTGAATCTCACATTCGGTTTGTTTGTTCTGGTTGCTCTAGGAATTGACTTCAGTGCAAGTCCATGTGAGATGTTGCCTGTGACAGGTCCTGGGATACCTATTAAGAGCTACAAAGAGGGTTTACAGGAACAAATATGGGGGACACATGGACAAAAACTAGGGGGAGTTGAAATGGGAGGGAGGTGGGGAGGGCTGGGGGTGGGCTGGGATGGGAGTAAAAGACAGAAAACTATACTTGAACAACAATTAAAATTTAAAAAAGAGCTACAAAGAGAACCATAGTTAGTGGCTGCCTTTATTGGGCTTAGGTGTGTGTGTGTGAGGAGCCAAGCTATATTTTGAATTTGAATCCCATCAGTACCATGTCTGGGGAAGATCAGCAAAAGGTCCATGGTACCACAAGATCTGCCTCTACCTGCCATCTGACTGTTAGGTTTAGTCACTGTGAGACACATGAGGTAACTTCTCAGTGAGTCACCAGGTAGGGGTAAATGGTGTTCACCAGGTTGATACATATTCACTCTTGGTGCCAGTGTTGGGGTTGAGGCTACCCAGCAAAAGTCTCCGTTATGAAGGTACACAAAGGGCAGTTGCTGACACCCTGGTGCTTGGGGACCTTTGTGGTGGGGTGAGATCTCATGGATTCATTGTGGTAAGGCCAGTAGAGTTCTTCAGACTAAAACATATTAAGATTTGGCTGTGTGGAGGAAGGACACTGAAACTGAATAATGGTGTCATTCAGAGGCACAGGGGAAAATGGCCCTTCTTCTAGAACCACACAACTCGGTCTCTCTCCCTGTGCATCTTTGACACCCCTGACTCTGCCTGGACCTCCTCAGAGCCTTCCATGGAAGACTGCACAGCAAACCTGGGCTGGTGACAGCTAGATTATTCCTTCACAGGGTACAACGTTAGCAGGCATGGCTACAGGGAGTCATGTGGATGGGGCTAGTATATCTCTCCATGCTGATTCTATATGGAGGGAAGTGCTCAACCCAGGAAAGATAACATCTGTGGGCAATGTTCGAGAGGACTTCAATTAAGGGACATTAACAGCTGTTTCTCCAGCCTTCTCCCCATAGCCACACAACCCAGTCATTTCCTGTATGACTCCAGTTTACTCTGAGCCACAGTCCTTCCACTGGAGCTCAGGGTGAATACCTGTAAACCAGGTTTTGTGCATTGGGCCTTTAAGAGGTCACCTGGGTTTCTCCAATTTCACCTTGGTGGATGAAATCCCCTCTGATTTTCATGGCCAGATGTTATGTGGGCTCTTCTTCCTGGCACTGGGATATATTGTAGTATAGTTTGAAATCAGGGCTATGATACTTCCAGCTTTTTTTCTCCTTCAAAAGATTGCTTTGCCTATTCAGTCTTTTGTTGTTCCATACAAATTTTAGAAATATTTGTTCTACCTCTATGAAAAATGCCTTTGGAATTTTGGTAGGGATTGTATTAAATCTCTAGATTGCTTTTGGTAGTATAGACATTTTAATAATATTAATTCTTCCAATTAATAAACATGAAATATCTTTCCATTTATTTGTCTTCTTCAATTTTTTATCAGTGTCATATAGTTTTTAGTGTACATGTCTTTTACCCCCATGTTTAAATTTATTATTAAGTATTTTTGCTGCAATTGTAAATGGTATTGTTTTCTTAATTTCTCTTTTTGATGTTCATTATTAATGTATAGAAATGTTACAGTTTTTGTATATTGATTTTTGTCTCCTGCAACTTTACTGTCTCCATTTATTAGTTCTAACAGTTATTTTTGGTAGTGCCTTTAAGGGTTTTCTATATATGGTATCATGTTATCTGCAGATAGTGACAGTTTTACTTCTTTCTTTTCAATTTAAATGCATTTTATTTCCTTTTCTTGCCTTGCTGCTGTAGCTAGGACTTCAACTACTTTCTATGTTGAATAAAACTGGTGATATTGGGGTATCCTTGAGAGTTCCTGATCTTAGAAGGAAAGCTTTCAGCTTTTCACCATTGAGTATGGTGTTGGCTGTGGGTTTGTCATATATGGCCTTTAATATGTTGAGGTATGTTCCATTTATACCCACTTTATTAAGAGGTTTTATCATACATGGATATTGGATTTTGTCAGATGTCTACCTGCCTCTATTTATATGATTGTATGATTTTTTTTTTCATTTTATTCATTTCAGTACTTAAAACACTCTAGGCACTCTGCTGCCCCCAGAGTCTAAAGCTATTAGCACATCACTTCTCATCAGGATTGACTGAATTATTTCAAAAGGCTCTATCATTTTAAAGGGCTTGTTTAAATGCCATCTGTTTATGAAACATTTTCTTATCAATTCATCCAACTAACAGTGACCTTCCTCCTTAATCAGAACCTTCTGAATGCCTATAAAACTTTCATTTCTTCAACAACCATTTGTTGAGTGCAAACTCTGGTGCCAGGCAGTGTGCTAGATGCTGAAGGTTCTGTGATGAGTGAGATGCTAGCCCTGATGGAACTTACAACATAGCTAGGAATGCAGGTAAGTCAACTGGCAATAATAAAGTGTGCTCTGTAGAGCATGAAGGGTGAATAAAGAAATGAGGCCAGATCATGTCTGCCCTTTTTGGCTATTTATTTCAACATACACTGATGTAAAATTTACTCTGTGCCAACCATGGTTCAGGACACTGGCAATATAGTTGTACAAAACAGATAAAATTCTGTCTTTATGCACTTTATATTCTAGTGGGTGGAGATAGCTGATGAATAAAAAAATAATAATACACAGAAAACTAGAGTGTCTTTATAGTGGAAGAGACTGGCAGATACCACCTTAACCATGAGATCAAAGTGTACATGATTATTATTAGAATACACTGAAATCATGGGCCCCCTGATAGGATGTGATGAAAACTGTAAAAGATCACTTCTGTGATAATTGTACCCACAATGCATAACCTGAACCTAACCATTAGACAAACTCAAATCAAGTGGGGGACATCTACATAACTGACCTATTATTTAAGTTATTTAGAAAAAAAGCCCCTTGCAGGTTGAATACTGTGTGCCAGTCTCAAGGCAGCCCAGGAGCCATCAGGGATATGAACTATTCAGTCACCAATCTGATTTTGAGTCAGGTCCTAAGGCAAGTGTAGGTCTAGCTGTCTGTTCAACTGTGGAACACTGAATTCCTCCACCCCTGTCAGAAACCTTCACAATGCTGGCACCTAAGGCATGGAGAAACTGCCTACAAACAGGAGATTCAGCCTGAGAACTTGGCAGCCTCAAAGCCTCACCAGGAACTGACACACATCCGGAAGAGCCCACCGCAGGAGTTATCTTTGCCCTGAAGCTTTTGGCATGGATCCAGGCTCACTGTGCTATAGTGCCCCCGGGGCCCAGATGCAAAAGAGGCAATTGTTCAGCAGAAAGTGTGCTGGGACTTCCCATAGGAGTAAGCTCTCACATAGGTCCACCTTTCTTATCTGATCTTCAGATAGGAGGTCTGGCCCTGAGCCTTTTCTAAGTAATCCAGGGTGAAGAAAGGAGAGCCTTCCAGGCAGAGAGAGAAGTTTAAGTAAAAGCATAAAACAATAATACACATTAGGATCCTATGAGTTATTTTGATATGATTGGAGCTTTGGGGATGAGGTATAGCAAATGAAAAGATAAGGTTCGAAGTGCAAAAAAGGCCACCACTTGCATGCCTCACTTAAGAAACTGAACTTTATCCTATAAGCAATGGACAGCAGCTAAAGAGTTTCATGCTGAGACATTTTCACTCTGAGTGCCAGGTGGTTTGGAGTGAGAGACAAAGTGTGCAAGATGCTTTTAAAATAGTCCAGGCAAAGTATAATGAAGGCTCAAACTAGGGTAAAGATAGGAAATACAAAGAAAAAAAAGGTCAATTAAGAGAGGAAGAGCTTGTAGATTAGATGTGAAGGGTGAGATGAGGGGAAAAATCTAAACCGGGGGTACTTTTCATTGAGGTAGGCAATATAGGTAATAAGTGAATCTCATTGTTTGGACATGTTAAATTTGAGATAACCATAGATTATCCTAGTAGGTATGTTCATTCAGTAACCTGATACACAGGTCTGGAGCTCAGAAAAGAAGAAAAAGCTGGAGATATAGATTTAGAAATCATTAACATATAATGGAAGACATGATAGTAAATGGGATCAACCACAGAGGGTATACATTGACCACAGAAAGACAAGGAGAAAGGCTAGGAAATTGCCAAAATTTAAAGAATGCTCAGAGGAAGAGGAGAGAGCAAAGGAGCCTGTGAAGCAGTGATTGTTGAAATTATAGAAAATAGAAAAGATTGTATCTCTTAAGTCAAGAGAGCAGATTTTTGAGATATGGGGAGTGATCAATAGTGTCAAATAGTAATGTAAAGACAAGCAGGGTGAAGGCTGGTAAAAATTGACTGAATGCAGTGATTAGGAAGCTATTGGGCACCTTTCCTAGGGTTGTTCTGGGTAGTTGTGAGAGCAGAAGATGGAAATTTCTACGACCTAGGACATTTACTTATAACTATGTAAAACCTTCAGAATTCAATGGGCAGATAAGTGTTTGTTTAGAACATGTACTTTGAGTTTTGAAAATAACTGCAGAAATATATTCCCAGTAGAAGAAGAATGGTTCTGTCTGGGTCAAAGGAAGGTCATCTTTTTCACAGCAACACAAGAAATGGCCTAGAGCCTTAGAGATCAGAGCTTGATGTTTGGCTCTGATTCATGAAGGTGGCATGATCCAATGGGAGTGCTATCTGTGAATGACTGTGCTATTGTATTGATAGATATTGTAGAGTATTTTCCCACAATACATGATTACAATATGGTCTTTGGCAAATTCAAACTGAGGCCCAGGGACAAAAATATTGGTCAAAGCTAGAGAAATGGTGCTGAACATGACTTCCAAAGGACAAACAAAATGATAATCAGTGGGGGAAATCATGAGATCAGAAGCTGAAAGAATCAGAAATAAGTGAAGGAAAATGACTGGGGCAGGACCTTCAAAACTCAGACTGTGAACAATTTAGGGTGCTAGAGGCCTGTTTCTGAGTGGTTCTACCTATGCAGCATGAGCTGGTTTCAAGAAACTATACAGCCCTGCCCAGTGATACTGAAAGGAAAAGCTTCTGCAGAGCTCCAGGCCTAGATAGAATCCCTGAATGAATGTTCAGACTGGTGTCTGAGGAAGCATGCTGGACATGGTTGGGAGAGTCAGACTGTCGATCTATCTAGAATCCCAAGGATATTCTAAGTAGAAGATATCATTTTTGAGAAGGCCTTACTACATACCAGAGGCCAAAATTTATCCACAGGTCGACCTCATTCTTGTTAGTGTTATGGGTTGCATTGTGTCCCCCAAACTGATATGTCAAAGTTCTAACTCCAGTATCTTAGAATGTGACGTCATGTAGAAACAAGGTTGTTGCAGATGTAATCAAGTTAAGATGAAGTCATAGTAGAGTAGAGTGGACCATCAATACAATATGAATGGTGTCCTCATAAGAGAAGAAACCAGAAAGATAGATAGGTACAAGGCCATGTGATGATAGATGCAAAGATTAGGTGATGTAGCTTTAATCCAAGGATCCCCAAGGATTATGGCTACCATAAGAAGGTAGGACAAGTCAAGGAAGGATTCTACTCAGAGTTTCAGAGGGAGTAAGGCTCTACTGATGCCTTGATTTTAGACTTCTGGCCTTCAGAACTAAGATAATTAATTTCTGTTGTTTTAAATAACACAGGAATAAGTGGGGAAGAATGGCTTGGGTAGGACATTCAAAACTAACATTGTGAACAAATACAGTTAACAAATATGGAAGAATATCAATGCTCCAGGAGAAAGCTTCCAGTCAAAATAATAAGCCCTTAAAAAAGGGGGTTATTGTAAAGATCCCATTCAAGCTGTAACCTCTGGCTACTTCATAAAAGAATTGAGTGGTGAAAGTCTTGGTACCATTCCAAGAATTTTAGATGATCTTTGTTCTTGGAGATTTGGGTTACTTTGGTCCATAATTTTTAAAGTTTTGCTGGAAATCAAAGTTTATATCTTTATTTTGGGTGTTTCCAAATTAAATCCAGATTTTTCAGTTGGGGTATTATCCTGGCAGGAATAATAAATAGCAATAACCACAAAATTATGTAAGGGGAAGTAAAATTTTAGGGAGATTGCATGGCCTTTTCATTGCCTTTCTTTTTTATTGACATACTTATGTATAGAACAGTTTTAGGTTTTAGAAAAATTGAGCAGATAGTATTTACTCTCTCCAGTTCCCTACCACCCCACTCCCCACACAGTTTTCCCAGTTATTAACATCTTGCATTAATGTGGTAAATGTGTTACAATTGATGAATCAATACTGATACTTTATTATTAACTGAAGTCCATATTTCATATTAGGGTTCACCCTGTGTTATATAGTTCTATGGGTTTTGACAAATGGATAATGTCATATGCCTACCATTATGGCATTATATGGAATAATTTCACTGCTGTAAAAAAATCTTGTGCTCCACTTATTCACCCCTTCCTACCCTAGAACCTCTGGCAACCACTGACCTTTTCACTGTCTCTGTAGCTTTTCCTTTTCCAAAATGTTATATTTTTGGAATCATACAGTATGTAGCCTTTTCAGATTGGCTTCTTTACTTACTAATATGTGTTTACAAATTATTGATGTCTTTTTGTAGCTTGACTATAATTTCTTAGTAGTGCTGAATACAAAAAGGTTCTATAGGTTCAAGCTTCTGAGGTTCAAGAAGAGCAATACTTTTGATTACATCTGTGGAATATGTTAGAGGTACATCATTTAATTTCCCTCATTTCCGTTTATGCATTAGTTTCATGGAGAGGCACTAGAATGTAACAGTTACAAACATGGACTCTGAATCCTTATTACTTGAGTTGAAATCTCAGCACTATCACTTCTTAGCTATGTGACCCTAGGCAAGCTACTTAACATCTCCATGTTTCAATTTCATCAATTCTCAAACTGTGATAATAATGGTGCATACCTTATAGGATTGTTATGAGGTTTAAATGAATTAATATACACATAGTACACACATAAGCACATAGAAAAATGTCTGACACAAGGATGTGTTTATTAGTTAATATTATATGATTAACTTTATTGTCTACTAGAGATATCATGATGAACAAAATAAATACTTCCCCTGTCCTCATGGATCTTAGTCTAGTATAAAGGATAGACATTAAACCATATTTAAGTAATTTTAATTTAGAGTTGTTATTAGTGCTACAAAGGGGCTTATGAACATGTTTAAGAGGGAAATCTACTCTAGCACAGGTAATCAGGCAAGGCATTTCCACTGCAGCAGTGACATTTAATCAGTGGTATGTAGAATGTGTAAATTAGCCTGGGGAAGAAGGTCAATACGAAGAGTGTGAGTGAACTTAGGATACTTTGATAGTCTCTAACAGGTCTAGGGTGCTCAGCCTGCTGGACAACATTCTTAGTAGGAACTGAGGCTGCCTATAAGGAAGGACTATATGTTCTCCACAGTTATGACAACAGGTACTTGAAGGTCAGGGAAAGAGAATACCAGTGACTTGCCCTTTGAAAACAAATCATCTAATACCCTTGGAAATGCAAACTGAAATGGCATAAGCCAGGAAGAAGGTGACTGCGGGGGACTACATTTTGTCATCATAGATTACCAGTAAAGATACAGGAAGATATTCTGCAAGGAAAAGTCAAGTCAGAGAATCACAGAAAAGTAGTCAAATCATCTTTGTAGCTGAATTTTAAGATGGCCTTGAACACTTAAGAAATCATATTTGCTGTACATGTATGAAAGGTTGAGTCAAGAGACCTCAATTGCTCAAATGTATTCCTGGCATGCACAACCTTAAATTAGAGGGACTAAATAAAGCTGTGGCCTATCCTTTCTGAAAGTTTGCCAAACACCGATATAGGTCATGTGGGACGTGGGGCCTCATCTACGCTGATGTTAGGACAGACATTAGAACTTGCTTTCTTGCTGAAATATCTGACATCAGCCCTAATTTTCAGTCATGTATCTCTTTCTGTAAACATAAGGTAGTGAGGGCCCTCCAGGAGCATGGCTTCATCCCCTGCAGGCTAAAGAGTTCCTTGTTTAGAGAACGAATGATTGATTCTTGAACCCAAGCAACATGCTCAAGCTGTTTTTTCCCTCTGCACAAACCATCATCTTTATGTTTTTTAGAGATGCCCTTCGACTTTTGAGAAGCATGTGAAGCATTCTTTTAGTTTGGCACCACTAAACACTCCAGACCTCTCAGGCAGCTCCAAGTCATGCTCCCCATCACCTTGTTTGGAAACATCACCATCTGATGGATTTCACTGTATCTGCTCTCAAAGATCTGGCTGCATTCTGCCAATTGAGGACATCCATGACTTGCTGAATATTTTAGCCACACACGACACTGGGGATTGGTATTTAAGGAAGCCAGAGTTGAGGGGCAAATAAGGAAAATGTATGATGCTTCATGCTTTGAAACTGAAATCCTGGCACACATTCAGCTAGATATATAGTGCTTGGTTGACTTTTTTCAGAAGCACAGTGTGCACCACCCCCACCCCTGCCATGCCCCTTCTCTTAAAAAAGTTTCATTGTATTTCCATGAAACTGGATTGCCTTTGCAAGAATCACAGAAATCCCTCAAGGGCTGGAGATAACTAAATTTTGTCCTTTCTTTCATAGCTGATTGAAATTCAATCTCTGGAATGTGACAGGAGGCAAGACTGCCTTCTTTCAAAAGCAAGCCCTACTTGGCCTGGTCAATGCCAAGGTCCTCAGGTCAAATGACGTCTTGGGAAGCCCAGTGGAGACACATGCTCTGGGAGCCACATTCCTCTTCCTCTTTCATACCAAAGCATTAATGAAGTCTCTTGGACACTGTCTCTCATTAGTATCAGTATAAGAAGCAGAAACAGAGGCATGTTTAGAACTAAGAGAGAGTATCTGCTCTAGTAAAAAATGTCTGGGCTTTGTAGCTAAGCAGACTTGGATTCAAGTTCCAGCTGTTTCACATATGGCCTGTGTGGATGAAATACAGACATATTTTCGTGTAAGCCCTGCTACTTCTTCTCCCTACCACCACTCACTAGATCTCTCCAAGTTTTAGTTTACATGCAAAATAAGATGATCACAGCATCTACTTTATGCAATTGCAATGCAATTTAAATAAGACAGCAATGGTGCTGTAATTAATCCTCACATGATCATTTAAAATAAATTAAATAATTTTTAAATTTATTTGGGGTTTTGTTGCAGTTTTGACAATAAAATATGATATCTGTCTTGCTGAGTCAAAAGCCATTAATCAGAACAGATTAATATTTAGAATGATATCCTCTTAATAAATGATTTGTTTAGCTTGAAACAAAAGTTTTTTAAGACACAAAGAATCATGTTTAAATTAAGAATCTACATTAGATCTAATTATCTGATATGTTTAGAATGGTCTTTTCCAAACATCATTTATTTCCTAGGCATCAAGATCATTTTTATGAAATAAATTCTCACTTGAAAACCCCAATTTGTTAAATAAATAAAAGCAAAGATGTAGAAGTTGGAGCTAGGGGTGGAGCTAAAGGGAAAAAAATAAGATTTTTTTTTTTTTTTGCTTTTCACTAGAGTATAAGCTTTAGAACATCAGGTATGTTGCCTGTTTTATTCACTGTTGCATCTCCAATGTCTATAACAATGCCTTACATTAATAAAGCTCAACAGATATTTTTGAATTCATAATGGAGGAATAGCATAAGAATAAGACTGGCACATAATACACACCCAAGAAAACCTTAGCTTCTTTTACCTAAGTAAAATCCTGCAGGAAAATTGAGTGGTATGTTGTTGGTGTAAGAATAAAAACTTCTACCTGGGGGAAGATTCATGCTCTCCCCTGTCACACACTTACCTTGTTATTTCTCTTTCTATTTTCTCCAGAAAAGTTTTGTGTGAAATGGGAGATTGGCTGTGCAGGGGGCAAAAAGATACCAGACAGTGACTTTGGCATCATCACTACTTTCTCACCTTCTGAATAACTTCTGGGCAAATGATGCAGCTTGCAAAAATCAGACTGAGCATCCGATGAAACACAAATATGTGCCACAATTCAGCAAACAACTTCCTCAGTAATAGTGCATCAGTAAGAACAGAAGCAACACATTTAGCTCTGCAGCCAACAAGTCAGATTTGAGATGTGGAAAAATAAAGTTAGTAGGCATCTTGATGGAAAAAGAACAAATTCAAACTTTGGAGTTCACAGGCCCCAGATATCATATTTGCCAGTTATTGCTTGGGTGATCTTCTGTTTAAGACCTTCCTGACCCTCAGTTTTTCCATTTGCAAAATTATTTTCATTCCTTACCTAACCAAAATAGTACCCACATCATGGGTTGGGGGCAAATTAAACTATTTGATTAGTTCTTGATTAGCAAAGTACCTGACACATAATGAATATTCAACAAAAGCTCATTTCCCCCGAAATCTTAGAACAATTATTTAAAGATAAACTGTTTTATATAGTAGTCTCAAGGCAAAGGTCAAGAATGAGTACTAAAGAAATTCAGAGATTTGATCAGGGAAGAATATTAGACTCTAACATGTTTTAAGTGATGAGATTCTGATGTACAAACAGGAAGAAAAACCAGGATTCTTAAGTTCTCTGAGAAATAGGTAAAAACTGAGAGTCAGTGTGTGTAGTGGTTAAGAGTTGAACGTAAAGTCATAAATGTTTGACCTGAGTTAAAATCCCAGCACTAGTATTTGTTGATAGTTGTTTATTTTCTGGACTTCCATTTCTTCATCTGTAAAATGGGAATGATATTTAGAATTTCTACATAAGGAAGCTGTTGTTAGGATAAAATATGATAACACATTCTAACCTCTGAATATGGGATGAGCTTGATATATAGTAGTTAGTAGTATTTTTTAGATTAACATGCCCAGAAAGAAAGAATAAACTAGAAAGATTGGCAATTTCTTCACTCTAAGCAGGGACAAAGGCTCACTTCTTGAGAGTTGATTCTGTGTGGATATGGAGAGGTAGTCTTATGTAGAACTCATCTTTGAAGAGGAAAGCAGAAAGTATGGCTATGGGAGGGCCCCTGACCTATCAAAGGTAATCATGTTTACTTTCTTGAGTTATCTTGACATCTACCTGTGAGTACAAATATATCAGTTGAACAGAACCAATCAATGAGTTCAGTAGAGTTAAAGAATACAAAATAAACACACAGAAAGTAGCTGCATTTCTATACAATAACACTGAAATATCTGAAAAAGAAATAAAGAAAATAATCACATCTACAATAGCATCAGAATACAAAAGACTTAAGCAAATTTAACTAAGGAAGTGAATGATCTGGACACTGAAAACTGTAAGACATTGAATAAAGATATTGAAGAGTACACAAATAAATGGAAATATATGCCATGTTCACAGATTAAGAGAATTAATATTGTTAAAATGCCCATACTGGATCAAAAACCTGTGGTACATTTATACAATGGAATATTACACAGCAGAAAGAAAGAAAGAGCTCCTACCCTTTGCAACAGCATGGATGAATCTGGGCAGCATTATGCTAAGTGAAATAAGCTGGGCAGTGAAAGACAAATACCATATGATCTCACCTTTAAGTGGAAACTAATCAACAAAACAAACAAGCAAGCAAAATATAACCAGAGACATTGAAATTAAGAACAAATTGACAGTAACCAGACAGGAGGGGGGAAGGAAATAACAGGAGAAAGAAGGGAATGTGTTGTCAAAGAACATGTATAAAGGACCCATGGACAAAGTCAAAGGCGGGTAGGATTGAGGGTGGGAGGTGGGGATGGGGGGGTGGGGAAAAGTAGTCGTGGGAAAATGGAGACAACTGTATTCGAACATTAATTTAAAAAATGATAAAAAAATGTTCATACCACCCAAAACCATTTATAGATTCAATGCAACTCCTATTAAAAACACAATGGCATTTTTCACAGATATAGAAAAAAAACCCTAAAGTTTATATGGAATACAAAAGACTCCAAATAAGTATAGTAATTTTTAGAAGGAAGTACAAAGCAGGAGGCATTACATTTCTTGATTTCAAACAATACTACAAACCTATAGCAGCAAAAACAGTGTGGTACTGGCATCAAATTGGACAAATATAACAATTGTAGAGAATCAGTTGCCCAGAAATAACCCCTTGTTTATACAGTCCACTAGTGTTAGGTAAGTGAATCAAGAATACTCAATGGAAAAAAAAAAAGAATACTCAATGGGCCTGGCTGGTGTAGCTCAGTGGATTGAGCGCAGGCTGTGAATCAAAGGGTCACTGGTTTGATTTTCAGTCATGGCACATGCCTGGGTTGTGAGCCAGGTCCCCAGTGGGGGCCATGTGAGAGGCAACCACACACTGATATTTCTTTTTTAAAAAAAATTAATATATTTTATTGATTATGCTATTACAGTTGTCGCATTCCCCCCTTCACTCCCCTCAACCCTGCACACCCTCTCCCACCCACATTCCCCCTCTTTAGTTCATGTCCATGTGCGATAAGTTCTTTAGCTTCTACATTTCCCATACTATTCTTGCCCTCCCCCTGTCTATTTTCTACTTACCATCTATGCTACTTATTCTCTGTACCTTTTCCCCCTCTCTCTCCGTCCCACTCCCCTGTTGCTAACCCTCCGTGTGATCTCTATTTCTGTGGTTCTGTTCCTTTTCTAGTTGTTTGCTTAATTTGTTTTTGTTTTTGTTTTAGGTGTGGTTGTTAATAATTGTGACTGCTGTCATTTTAGTACACATGTTTTTTTTTATTTTTTTCTTAGATAAGTCCCTTTAACATTTCATATAATAAGAGCTTGGTGATGATGAACACCTTTAACTTGACCTTATCTGAGAAGCACTTTATCTGCCTTTCCATTCTTTTTTTAATGCATTTTAATGTAATTTTGAACTTTTTAAAAGATTTTATTTATTTATTTTTAGAGAGAGGGGAAGGGAGGGAGAAAGAGAGAGAAACATCAGTGTGTGGTTGCCTCTCACATGGACCCCACTGGAGACCTGGCCTGCAACCTAGGCATGTGCCCTGATTGGGAATCGAACTGGTGACCCTTTGGTTGGCAGTCTGCGCTCAATCCACTGAGCCACACCAGTCAGGGCTCTGCCCTTCCATTCTAAATGAAAGCTTTGCTGGATAGAGCAATCTTGGATGCAGGTCCTTGCCTTTCATGACTTGGAATACTTCTTTCCAGCCACTTCCTGTCTGCAAGATGTCTTGAGAAATTGGCTGACAGTCTGGTGAGAACTCCTTCATAGGTAACTGTCTCCTTATCTCTTGCTGCTTCTAGGATTCTCTCCTTCATTTTAATCTTAGCCAATGTAATTATGATGTGCCTTGGTGTGTGCCTTCTTGGGTCCAACTTCTTTGGGGCTCTCTGAGCTTCCTGGACTTCCTGGAAGTCTATTTCCTTTTCCAGATTGGGGAAGTTCTCCTTCATTACTTGTTCAAATAACTTTTCCACTTGTTGCTCTTCCTCTTCCCCTTTTGATATGCCTATAGTTCAGATTCTGGAACATTTAAAAATGTCCTGGAGGTTCCTAAGCCTCTCCTCCTTTTTTTTGAATTCTTGTTTCTTCATTCTTTTCTGTTTGGTTGTTTCTTTCTTCCTTCTGGTCTATTTTATTGATTTGAGTCCCAGTTTCCTTCCCATCACTATTTGTTCCCTGTACATTTTCCTTTATTTTACTTAGCATAGCCTTCATTTTTTCATCTAATTTGTGACCAAATTCAAACAATTCTGTGAGCATCCTGATTACCAGTGCTTTGAACTGTGCATCTGATAGGCTGGCTATCTCTTTGTTGCTTAGTTGTATTTGTTCTGGCACTTTGATCTGTTCTTTCATTTGGGCCATTTTTTTTTTTTTGGTCTGGACATGCTCCTTACATAGTGAGGCGTGGAGCCTTAGGTATTCACCAGGGCAAGGCAACCCACATCCCTGCGTTGTGATGCTGTTTGTGGGGGAGGGGTCCAACAGGGAACAACAGAGCTATCTCCACTCTCTGCTGGATTTAAGTCCCTTCTGCCGCTTCCCCAAAGCAAACTGGGCACTTCTGGTGTTGATTTCCGTGTGGGTGGGTTTGTGTACATTCTAGGATCCTGTGGGTCTCTCCAATGAACTCTCCTGTGAGTCTGTGACTCTCTTCCGGCACCTCAACCCCACAGTTGTTTTCAATTGGTGTTTTGAGGCTTTATTTCTCCACGCTGGAGCCCTGGGTTGTGCAGTCTGTCTTATTCCCCAGTTTTGCTTGGCTTATCTGTGTGTGAATGTGGGACTGCCTAGTCCGCCAGCCGCCTTGTGAGCTTGCCGCTCCAGAATCCACCACCTCTCTGGGTTTGCCCATTGCCGCCCTGCACCCAGGGTCTGCCAGCCTCTGCCTAAGCATCTGGGGTTCACCAGCCACCACTTTTTTTGCTGGGACCCCTCTCCACCCAGCCACCCGACTCCACCCCTCCTACCAGTCTGGATGAATATGTCTATTTTAACTCCTTGGTTGTCAGACTTTCATACAGTTCAATTTTCTGTCAGTACTGGTTGTTTTTTTGTTTCTAAACTTTTGTTGTCCTATTTTGGTTGTGCGAGGAGGCACAATGTGTCTACCTGTGCCTCCATCCTGGCCAGAAGTACTTAACTTCTACACTAATATTTCTTTCCCTCTCTTTCTCCCTCCCTTCCCCTCTCTCTAAAAATAAATAAATAAAATCTTTAAAAATAGAATACTCAATGGGGAAAGGTTAGTCTCTTTAATAAATGGCATTAGAAAATTGGATAGTCAAATGCAAAAGAATAAAATCAATCCCTATCTTACAACACTCACAAAATTAACTCAAAATGAATTAAATGATTCAACATAAGACCTGAAACACTAAGACTCCTAGAAGAAAACATAGGAAAAGATCTCCTTGACAAAGGTCTTTACAGTGATTTTTTTTGATATAATACCAAAAGCACAAACAACAAAAACAGAAATTAAAAAGTGGGATTGCATCAAACTAAAATGCATCTGCACAATGAAATACACAATTAACAAAATGAAAAATCAACCTATAGAATAAAAAAATATTTAACAATCATACATCTGATAAGGTGTCAATATCCAAAATATTTAAGGAACTCATACAATTCAATAGCAAATACACATACACACAATCTTTTTAAAAAATGGACAAAGGAACTGAGTACATATTTCTAAAGAAGATATACAAATGCCAACAAGTATATGAAAAGATGCTCAATATGACTAATCATCAGAGGTAATGAAATTGAGACCTCTAAGAGATACCGTACTCACATGTTCATTGCAGCATTATTCACAATATTCAAGATACGGAAACAACCTAAGTATCAGTTTACAAATGAATGGCTAAAGAAGATGTGGCATATACACAAGGGAATATTACTAAGTCATGATAAAGAAGAAAATACTGCCATTTGTGACAACATGGATGTTCCTTGAAGGCATTATGGTAAGTGAAAGAAGTCAAACAGAAAAAGACAAATACTGTATGATACCACTTATATGTAGAATACAAAAAATTCAAACGCACAGAAACAGAATAGAATGGTTATTGTGAGCCACTGGGGAATGGAGGGCAAAATGAGGAAATGTTGGTCAAATTGTGCAAACTTCCAGTGATAAGACCAATAAGTTCTGTGGATCTAATGTATAGAATGATTCTTATAGTTAACAATACTGTATTATATACTTGAAAGTTTCTGAGTGCATATTTTAATGTTTTCCCCACAAAAGAAGAAATGGTAATTATGTGAAGTAATGGAGCTGTTAACTAACCCTACTGATATAATCATTTTACAGTACATAAGTGTATCAAATTATCATGTTGTACTCCTTGAACTTAATAAAGTAATATGCCAATTATATTTCAATAAAGCTTGGGATAAAACAAGAGACCCCTAAAAAAGAACAATCTTTAACCATAAAGAAATAAGGCACTAATGATGAAATACCATAATTTTGGTCAAAACTCTTAACTTCTATCCCTCAAGTAATGTCACAGATACTTTTTGGACCTTAGGAAAAACAGTTATGTGGTGTTTTTTATTTTGGTTTATGTTTATTTTATTTTTAAATGATAGTGGTAAAAGCTATGTAGTATATACTCTTATATTTCTATCCTGGCTCACAAACCCTGGAATCCATTCCCCAATCTCCTTTTGCTGTTATTCTGGCCTACTGCTCAGCTCTTCCTCTTCAAATCCCAAATTGTGGAGGAACTAAGCGAAGACAGACTGGCCAAACTAATTTTTCCAATGGTGAACTCAACTTTGAATTTTTATTTCAAAGTAGAAAATGAAAATTTCCTTTAGGAGAGTTTCCTGTTTCAGATCATAGTCTATTAGTAACATTTTGCCAGTAATAGCTAAAGGAATAAAGTGAAGGTGGAAAGAGAGAAAGGAAAAAGGAGAAGTCACTCTTTGTAAAAAATGTATTTATTGATTTGTGAGAGAGTGAGAGTGAGAATGAGAGTGAGAGAAAGAGAGAGAAATTTGTTGTTCCACTTATTTGTGAATTCATTTGTTGATTCTTGTATATGCCCATACTGGGGATCAAACCTGTAACTTTGGCATATCAAGACAATGTTTTAACCAACTGAGCACCTGGGCAGGGCTAGAAGTCATTCTTCATTTACCAGTTCAAACTTCAGCAAAAGTGACTTATTCATATCTCTTTCCTTAAGATTCATCTACTGAACAAATATTTATTGTGCCCCTACTGTGTATCAGGCACTGAAATATATTATTTCAAATGTCCAAATCCTTTATTTCTCACACAATTCTATAAATTAGAATTGTCACTTTATAGCTCAGAAAACTGAACACAGGTTGCTGGAGTGACCCTTCCTCAGGTCACAATTATGGTAACTTTTTAAATAGATTTTTTTAGTCATCACAGTTACTTTTTTTTTCTATCATCCTCACAGCTGTCTCTCCACTTGAAGTTGTTGTGGAGACTATGCTGTGAGTTATCAAAATATTAGCAAAGGTATGCACTCTTGTTCTTCAGATGACAGCTTTGAATTGGTCTAGCTTTACCAGCCTATTTATTTAGTGGCATAGAATAAGCTGGTTCAATATAGACAAAGTGTGGTGTTTTGGGCTTCTTGCCTAATCAGATTTAAATGTACTTTTAAAACTGAGGGTGGGAGGTGAGGTTGGATGGGGCGGGGGAGAGTGGTAAGGGGAAAATAGAGACAATTGTACTTGAACATTAATGAAAAAAGCAACAAAAATACACAAAAAATAAAAAAGTTTCCTTCAAAAACAAGTGTTGTACTTTAATGGTGAAAAAATAAATAAAACTGGAAACATTCCCGCTAAAGTCAAGAGAAAGAAAAGGATGATCACTATCGCCACTATTATTTAATGTGTTTCATGGGTCAATGACTTGAAAATTTTTATCTTTATGAATATCTTCAGGTGAGTATCTTGATAAAGAAAATTGAGGAAACTCAGAGTTATAACATGCTTTTCAAATTTACTTGCAGATTTTAAGTCTTGAAATATTGATCAGTCTCAAAATTACCCACTGAAATGTCCCATCCAGTCCAGTTTTAGGAAAATGAAGGAAGTTTGCTGAACATTGGTATAATAAATTCTTCTCTTTAGAAGCATCAGAAATATTTTATTCTGGTTGTTTTCTAAAATACATTGCTTTCTGTTTTCATTTCTGGACCAGCATTTCTAGATGTTTTCCTTGGAGGGACCACCTTCCTTGAGTTGAGGCACAGTAAATCAAATACATCATTTAAAAAAATTGGTTCCTTATTAAAAGTTGGTCATGTTAAATAACCTTTGCTTGCTCTCTCTTGTTGCCATCTGTCCTGTAACTCATTAGATGCTAGGGTGCTTTTCACCTTAAACCTCATATTGATGACTCTGGGTATGCCAGCCTGGATATCATTTTTTTAATGGGTCCAACTCCTTTTGGAGTCCCAGAGATATCTCTTTCTCTAAGGTCATTATCTTAGAAATGTAGCTGATGATATGGAAAAATCATGGAGGATATCTCATCTTCCTGTCTGAGTTTGCCATTGACCTTAAACCAGAGCTTCAGGTCATGAGGGTCAAGGATATATCTTTGGCTGTGAAATATTTCACTGGAACTCAGGGTAACCCCTTCTTCTTGAACTCACTCTACACATCTCTGGCCATCATACCCAGGCACAGGGTGTAGTAGGCTATATAGTACATGGACAGAGCTTCCTGGAAAGAGTAGGAGTTCTTGCCCATCACTACACCATTTGAACTCTTGGTGCTGGTTGCAATTGCAGGTGGGCATGAGGATGGGCAACCTTGGAACATAGATGGTGGATGGCTTCTGGAAAAGGAGGTTTGCTTGGCACTGTACTTTCCATCCCTCTTGAGTGGACTGTGTAGTTCCAGCCTATGCCAACAATATTCTTCCCCCACTTTCACAACTGGGAAGCTGCCATGGCTCTTATTCTATATAACATTTCACTGAAAGTGTTAGCTAACCCAATTAAACAAAAAAAAAAACAAATTAGCATTATAAAATTGGAAAGAAAGAGATAAATACATTTATATTCACAAAAAATATAATTGTTTGATACCTGAAAACACAAGAATCAAATGAAGAAATATGACAAACATTTAAGAAAGTTCAGTATGTTATGAAGATAAATTAATTCAGAAATTAGCAGAATACAAAATAAATATTTAGAAATTGTTTGCATTTTATACACCAATAATGAACTATTGGAAAAGGAAACTAAGAAATCAATCACATTTATGATTATATAAAAAATTAAAATACCTAGGAATAAATTGACTCCAGGAAGTAAAAGACCTATACTTGGAAAATTATAAGGAATTGAGGAAAGAAATTGAAGACAACACAAATAAGTGGAAATATATATGTACTCATGCATAGGAAGAACTAGTATTGTTAAATGTCCATAGTACTCAAAGCAATCTATAGCAATGTAATTTCTATGAAAATACCAATGATACATTTCACAGAACTGCAACAAATAATAAAAAAAATTTATATAAAACCACAAAAGACCCCAAATAGCTGCAACTTTGAGAAAGAAGAACACAGTTGGAGAGATTGTGTCGCCTGATATGGAACTATACTACAATGCCATAGTAATCAAAACAGGATGGTACTGGCAAAAAAATGGACAGATAGATCAATGGAACAGATTAGAAAGCCCAGAAATAAACCCACTTCTATATGGTCACTTAATATTTGACAAAAGAGACGAGAACAAACAATTGAGAAAAGACAGTCTATTCAATAAATGGCGTGGGAAAAAATGGACAAATATGTGCAAAAAGTTAAACTAGATCACCTTCTTAAACCATATATAAGAATAAACTGAAAATTGATTAAAGACTTAAATGTAAGACTGGATACCATGAAAATGCTGGAAGAAAACATAGGCAGGAAAACCTTGGACATTTATCTTAGTGATATTTTTCGAATGTATCTCCTTGGACAAGGAAAACAAAAGAAAAAATAAATGAAACTATATAAAATTAAACATTTTTGTATAGCAAAATAAATCATCAACAAAATGAATAAACAACCTACTGATGGAAAAACATATCAACCAATGATACATCTGATAGGTAGTTAATTTACAAAATTTATAAACAACTTATACAACTCAACACCAAAAAAAGACCTAACACCCCAAGTAAAAAATAGAGAGCACCTAATTAGACAGTTCTCCAAAGAGGACATAGAGATGGACAATAGACATATGAAAAGATGCTCGGGGTCACTAATAATCAGTAAAATGCAAATTAAGACCAAAAGGAAATGTACCTCACACCTGTCAGGAATGGCTATCATCAATAATTCAACAAGCAGCAAGTGTTGGAGAAGCAGTTTGAATGGCTCCAGGAATATAATGGGAGGAACTGAATTGTCTGGCTTTAGGAACAGGGCTGGAGAGGCAGTTTTCTACCAGATAAAAATGTTGTCAGAGGCCATTATTCCTATGCTGACCCCCTCACCCAAAGAACCAGTAGATGGATGTCATATCTAAGTCTCTATCAGCCTGGCTAACACTGTTCACCTTACCATGGTGATACTCAGATCTTCCCCCAACCCAAATTGTAGGCCCACCCAAGTCTTTTCCAGTGGCCTTTCCATATAAACAGCCTCTTTTGGCACAAGCTTTGAAGTCTCCTAAAGTCTCTCAAACAAGTGGAATATGGCCACTGCATATCACACATTGCTTGGTGAGTGGCCCCAGGCCTGGAAATAGCCACAGGAAGCTTTGGTTTACAGCTTGGCCTCTCAAAGACACATCCAAGTCCAGCACAAGTAGCAACCATCTGCAGATTTCTATGTAGCTCTTGTAAGGTGGCCCCAGGAAGGGCATAGACAGTGGCTGACTTTGTACCTCCTGGGAGACTCCAGAACCAGTGCACCTGGTGGTCAGCTTCAGACCATGCTGGATTAAAACCCAATTACCTCCACAAGTGACACCACTCAAGGGGTGAAATTAGAAGACCCCAAAACACCACTGATGGGAGTCCTACTCCATAGGGTCAGATCTTGCCCATAAGCTCCTCTTGCAGGGTCAAAGCCAGTCCTTGCAGCTGATCATCCTGGGGGTCAATCCTTTCCATTGATACCAATGGCAATCAAAGATCAACTAGAACAGGATGGTGCACACAGTGCACACAAGGGGTACACCTAAGATGCAGAGCTTGGGTGATAAGGAAACTGTGGCCTGTGCCCTATAGGGCACCTACTACATACAGCCACTCTATCAAGTCCAGGAGATGTAGTAAGCTCTACCTCACACATAGAAACAAACACAGGGAAACAGCCAAATAAGGAAACAAAGAAACAAGTCTCAAATGAAAGAACAGAAGAAATCTCCAGAAAGACAATGAAATGAATTGGAGGAAAGCAAACCACCAGATACAGAGTTGAACACAATCATTATAAGGATGCTCAAAGAGAATCCTTAATAGCATAAAGACATGAAAACCATAGAAAAATAACAAAACAGAAATGAAGGATACACTAACTGAAATGAAGAATGAATTACAGGTAATCAACAACAGTATAGGTGAAGCAAAGAATCAGAACAGCGTTTTGTAATATAAGAAAGCAGAAAACACCCAAGCAGAGAGGCAAAAAGAAAAAAAAAAGAATAAAAAAATGAGGTGTAAGGAGTCTCTGGGACAACTTCAAGCATTCCAACATCTGCATTATAGGGATTCCAGAAAAAGAAGAGACAGAGCAAGAAATTGAAAGTTTATTTGAAAAAATAATGACATAAAACTTCCCTAACCTGGTGAAGGAAATAGACATACAAGTCCAGGGAAAAACAGAGTCCAAAACAATGTGAACCCAGAAAAGCCCATAGGAAGACACATAATAATTAAAATGGCAAAGGTTAAAGAGAAAAATCCTAAAAGTAGAAAGAGAAAGGCAGTTAGTTACCTACAAGGCTCTCATAAGACTGTCAGCTGATTTCTCAATATAAATTTTTTCAAGCCAGAAGGGATTGGCATGATATATTCAAAGTGATAAAAAGCAAGGACCTATAACCAAGATTACTTTACCAAGCAAAGCTATCATTTAGAATCTAAGTACGGAGAAAGAGATTCCCAGACAAGAAAAAGCTAATGGAGTTCATCACCACCAAAACAGTATCACATGAAGTGTTAAACGTTCTTCTTCAAGAAAAAGTAAAAAATAAAAATATGAATATTAAAATGGCAATCAACATATCTCTATCAACAATTACTTTAAATGCAAATGCATCAAATGCTTCAACCAAGAGACATACAATGACTAAATGGGTAACAAAATAAGCCCCTTACATATGCTGTGTATATGAGACTCACTTCAGATAGAAGGCACATACAGACTGAAACTAGAAGGAAAAAGATATTTCATGAAAATGGAAACAAAGCAAAACAAAAAAGCCGCAGGAGCAATACTTACACAAGACATACTAGACTTTAAAACAAAGGTTATAACCAGAAATGAAGAAGGGTCCAGGAATCAATCTGGGAATTTATTCAAAGAAACACAAAACACTAAACTGAAAAGACATATACACCCATTTGTTTTTAAAAGATTTTCTTTATTTATTTTTAGGGAGAGGAGAAGTGAGGGAGAAAAAGAGGGAGATAAACATCAATGTGCACAAGAAACATCAATCAGCTCCCTCTCGCATACCCCAGCCAGCAACCCAGGCATGTGTCCCAACCAGGAATTCAACCTGCAACCCTTCAGTTTGCAGGACAATGCCCAACCCACTGAGCCGTACCAGTCAGAGCATAAAGAAAAATAAGAAATGTAACAAAAAAAATGCAATGTGTGTAATTTTTTGGATCCTGATTAAAATCAACTAACTGTAGAAAAAGAATTAGAAACCATTGGGGAAATTTGAATTAGGACTGAATATGATAAATAGAGTGTATTTGATAATTTTTTTAGTTGTAACAATGGTTCTGCAGTTATACAAGAAAATGCCCATATATTAAAGAGATGAATACTAAACATATTAAGGAAGTAACATGAGATAATGTCTAAGATTTTCTTTAAAATGATACTATTTGGCCATAAAAAAAGAGGAAAATCTTACCTTTTTCAACAGGATTGATGGCGAAGAGTATTATGCTAAGTGAAATAAGCCAGTCAGAGAAAGACATGTACCATAGGAATTCACTTGTATGTAGAATCTAATGAACAAAATAAACTAACCAAAAAAAAAATAGAAACAAACTCATAGATACAGAGAACAGACTGACAGCTTTCAGAGGGGAGTGGGTTGGGGGGCTGGGTAAAAAAGTTGAAGGGATTAAGCAAAAAAAAAAAAAACACCCTCATATATGGACGACAATATGGTGATTACTAGGGGGAAAAGGGAGTAAGGGGAAGTAGAAGAGGTCATGAGGTGATAAATGGTGCTGGGAGGAGACTTAGCTTGTGGTGTTTAACACACAATACAATATATAAATGATATATTAGAGAATTGTACACCTGAAACCTATGTAGTTTCATTAACCAATGTCACCCTAATTAATGTAATGATAGAGAAAAACAATTAATAGGATGAAGGGAGGGAGGGCTACCATAGCAAAATACCACAGATAGAGTTGACATAAAAACAGAAATTTATTTCTCACAGTTCTGGAGGCTAGAAATCCAAGATCAAGATGTCTGCAGGGTTTGTTTATTCTAAGGCTTCTCCTTGGTTTCCAGGTGGTTGCCCTCTCACTGTGTCCTCACCTTGTCATTCCTCTGTGTACATGCGTTTTTGCCATCTCTCTCTCCCTCTCTCTGTGTACAAATTTTCTGTTATTATAAGGACACCAGTCATAATGAATTAACATCCATTTTAATTTACCTCTTTTTTAATGTTTTACTGTTTATGCTATCAC
The DNA here is from genome assembly GCF_004126475.2 of Phyllostomus discolor. Taxonomy (NCBI): domain Eukaryota; kingdom Metazoa; phylum Chordata; class Mammalia; order Chiroptera; family Phyllostomidae; genus Phyllostomus; species Phyllostomus discolor. The sequence goes on along the minus strand of NC_050198.1, from coordinate 82,096,282 downwards.
AGTTGTCCTATTTTTCCCCCTTCTTGCCCTCCTATGCAGCTCACCCCCAACTTCCATAGTCAATCCCCATACCATTACCCATGTCCATGGTTCCTTCATATATGTTCTTTGACTAATCCCTTCACCTTCTATAAGTCAGTCTCTACCTCCTCCCTTCCTTCTTACCGCTGTCAGTCTATTCCACAATTCTATGCCTCTGGTTCTATTTTGCTTATTAGTTTATTTTCTTCATTAGATTCCTCTTATAAATGAGATCATATGGTATTTGTCTTTCACTGGCTGACTTATTTCCCTTAGCATAATAGTCTCCACATCCATCCATGCTATCACAAAAGGTAGGAATTCCTTCTTTTCTTTCTGCTGCATAGTATTTCATGGTGTAAATGTACCACAGTTTTTTAATCCTCTCATCTATTGATGGGCTCTTAGGTTGTCTCCAGCACTTGGCTATTGTAAATTGTGCTGCTATGAATATTGTGCTGCTATTCATAGATTCTTTTGAATTAGTGTTTCAAGATTCTTAGGGTAAAATCCTAACAGTGGAATCACTGGATAAAAAGGCAGTTCCACCTTTAGCTTTTTCAGGAAATGCCACACCATTTTCCACAGTGGCTGCACCAGTCTGCATTCCCAACACTGCACTATGGTTCCTTTTCTCCACAGCCTTGCCAGCATTTTTTGTTTGTTGATTTATTAATGATGGCCATTCTGACAGGTGTGAGGTGATATCTCATTGTGGTTTTAATTTTCATCTCTCTGATGGCTAGTGATGTTGAGCATTTTTTCATATGTCTATGGGCCATCTGTATGTCTTCCTTGGAGAAGTCTCTGTTCAGGTCCTTTGCCCATTTTTAAATTGGATTGTTTGTCTTCCTGGTGTTGGGTTGTATGAGCTCTTTATATGTTTTGGAGATTAAATACACGTCTAATGTATCATTAGCAAACATGTTCTTCCATACAGTCAATTCCTTTTTTGTTTTCTTTTTAGCCATGCAGAAGCTTTTTAATTTGATGTAGTCACCTTGTTTGTTTTTTTCCTTTATTTCCCTTGCCCTAGGAGATATATTGGTAAAAATATTGCTATGTGAGATATTTGAAATTTTGCTGCTTATGTTTTCTGGTAGGACTTTTGTGGTTTCATAATTCATATTTAATATAGCAACAAAAAGTACCTAGGGCCCTGTCTGGTGTTGCTCAGTGGATTGAGCTTGGGCTGTGAACCAAAGTGTCACCAGTTCGATTCCCAGTCAGGGCACATGCCTGGGTTGCAGGCCAGGTCCCCAGTGTGGGCCATGTGAGAGGCAGCCACACATTGATGTTTCTCTCTCTTTCTTCCTCCCTTCCTCTAAAATCTTTTTTAAAAAGTACCTAGGAACATAAATTTAACCAAAGAGGTAAAAGATCTGTACTCAGAAAACTATAGAATGCTGAAGAAAGAAATTGAAGAAGATAAAAATAAATGGAAGCATGTACCCTGTACATGGATTAGAAGAGTTAACATCATTAAAATATCCATATTACCCAAAGCAACCAATACATTGAATGCAATTCCTATTAAAACACCAATGGCTTATTTCACAGATCTAGAACAAATACTGCAAAAATTTATATGGAATCAAAAAAGACCCCAAATCACCTCAGCAATCTTGAGAAAGAAGAATATTTGGCAAAAGGGACACAAGCATAAAATGCAATAAAAATAGTCTCTTTAATAGATGGTGTTGGGAGAACTGGGATAGTACATGCAAAAAAAAAATGAAACTAAACCACCAACTTACACCATACACCAGAATAAACTTAAATTGAGAAAATACTTAAATATAAGTCACAATATCATAAAAAATCTTTCTGACTCAAAATCCAGAGGCCATTTAAAATAGTGGACAAATTTCACTACATGAAAATAAAAAAATTCTCATGGCATACAAGAACACACAATGCATCATAAGCAAATCAAAAAACAAATGACAAGAGGGAGAAAATATTTCCCTAATATCACAGAGGGCTAATTTCCCTAATATTTGAAGAATTCCTAGATTGAGGAGAAAAAACAATAGCCAGTATTTTATGTTTTGTTTATTATTGTATGTCTCAGGTGTACAACATTATAATTTGACATTTGTATATGATACAAAGTTATCCCCAAAATCTGGTTACTATCCATCATCATGCAATTTATCCCCTTTACCTCTTTCACCCATTCCTAAACCTTTTCCCTTCTGGTAACCACCTATCTGTTCTCTGTATCTATACATTGATTTTTGTTTTGTTTTGTTTGTTCATTAGGGTTTTTTTTAGATTACACATATAAGTAAAATTATATGATATTTACCTTTCTTGCTGTTACTTATTTCACTTACAATAATGCTCTCAAGGTCCATGCATGTTATTGCAAATGGCAAGATTTAATTATTTTTTATGGCTGAGTAGTAGTCCATTGTGTGTGTGACATCTTCTCTATCCATTCATCCATTGATGATCACTTAGGTTGTTTCTATATCTTGACTATTGTAAAAAAATGTTGCAATGAACACAGAGGTGCATATATCTTTTCAAATTTGTGTTTAGTGTTTTCATATTCTTCCAGTGAACCCACAGAGGAAAAACAGCTAGATCATATGGTAGATTTTTGCTCATTTTTTAGAGATTTTCATACTCTTTTCCATACTTGAACCAATTTAAATTTCCACCAACAGTATATGTGAGTTCCCTTTTCTACACATCCTCTCCAACACTTGTTATTTCTTGTGTTTTTATAAACATCCATTCTAATAAGTGTGAGGTGATATCTCATTGCAGTTTTAATTTGTATTACCATACATAAAATTAACTTAAAGTGTATTAAAGACTTGAATGTAGAACCTAAAATCTTAAGTCTCTAGAAAAAAATATAGGAAGCTCCTTGACATTGGTATTAGTGATATTGTTATAGATGTGACTCCAAAGGCAAGGGAAGAAAAATCCAAAAATAAACAAAGGGGACTTACATCATACAAAAAAAAAAAAAACCCTCCTGAACAGTGGAAGAATTTATCATCAAAATGAAAAGAAAACATACTAAGTGGGAGAAAATATTTTTAAATCATACATCCAATTAAGCCTTATATCCAAAACATATAAAGAAATAAGACAACTTAACAACAACCATAACAAAAACAAACAACCTAATTGGAAAATGGCAGAAGATCTGAGTAGACATTTTCCCAAATAAGACATATAGATGGTCAACAGGCACATGAAAAGATGTTCAATAACCAATATTTTGAAAAGGGGTATCAAACTTCATGAACAAATAGTTCAGAAAAAAAATCCCAATGGCCTTTAAACATCTGAAAAGACTCTCAACTTCTTTAGTAATATAAATAAATCTCATTTAAAACTACACTGAGATTCTTTTTCTCACTTAGCAATTTGGCAAAAATCCAAAAGTTTGACATCACACTCTGTTACTCAGCATGGAGAAAATAAGTACTTTCATATATTGGTGGGACTGAAAATTGGCACAGCACTTGTATTAGTTTGGTGGGTCAGTCATAACTAAGTCCTACAGACTTGGGTGGCTTAAAAAACAGAATTTATTTTCTCACAATTATGAAAGCTAGAAGTCTGAGATCAAAAGGCCAGCAGGATTAGTTTCTGTTGAGGACCCTCTTCTTGGGTTGTTGGTGACAACCTTCATCCCTGTGTCCTCCACAGCCCTGTATTCTAATCTCCTAATGAAAACACTAGTCAGAATGGATTAGAGCCTGTACTCATGACTTAATTTCAACATAGTTACCTCTTTATAGGCCATATCTCCAAATACAGTCACATTCTGGGTATCTAGGGGTTAGAACTTCAACACAAGAGTTTTGGAGGACACAATTCAACCCATAACAACCATTATGTGCCGCAACCAGCATGGAGTGGGGATTCCTGAGTGGGGTTGACAGAAGATGAAGAAAAAACACAACACACATAGTTTAAGGAAAAGCGGGGACCAGGTGGGACACTGTCCTCTGATGGAGAGACAATGAGCTCTGAACATGGTCTCCACATTTATTTTGTAGGGGTAGGTTAGACACAGCTAAAGGACGTTTTAAAACCTTAGGGAGATGCTGCAGGCACAGACCGTTCCATTCCCAGGCTATCTAACTGATACATATGTCTATTGCAAAAGCTACAGCACATACAGCTGAAGCCTGAGGCTATTTATTCCCTCTCTCAACGCCCGCGAATTCCAGCTGTATGATGCTAGCCTTCACTATCCCTCACAATTATGGAAGAAAATTTAGAAATAGCTGTCAAAATGACCAATACATTACTTTTGACAAGATTCTGCTTCTGGAAATCTACCATACAGCTATACTTGTACACATATAAAATGACATACATCCAGAGATATTCATCCCAACATTGTTTACAATAGTAAAGTGTTGGAAACGACCTAAGTCCACCAATAGGGGACTATTTGAGTAAACTATGCATCACTGACATAGTGCAAAATTATGCATTTGTAAAAAGAAATGAGGAAGCTTACCATGCACAGCTAAAGAGAGATAACATGGTATGTGAAGTAAGAAAAAGATGGCAGAAAGCAGTGTAATAGTATGCTACCTACATGTGAGAAATACATTTATATATGCTTGTATAGTACCCACATAAAGAAACACTGAAGGCTAAAAAATAACAATGACCAAAAAAGTAATAAAACTGATTAATGATGAGGTACAACGGGGACACAGAATCAAGGGGGCCAGAAGTAGAAGACAGGCTTTTCTATGTTCCTTTTTATAAAGTTTTCATTCCTAAATTATGTAAATTAAAAAAAAATTAGTATCATTGTATATAAAGCTTCCTAGTTCAGCCATGAAATTTCTAGTACAATATGAAACTAACTCTAGTCCTTTTTCTTTTGAAAATGACTATTCTTTATTGAGTTTTCACCTAAGGTTTTCAAATTATGCTCTTGTGAAATAAAGAAAATCCCCAGAGGTTGTGAATGCTTTCTTTCTTTTTATTTTTCTTTGAAGGAAGACGCTGAGTTTGAGAGGATTAGAGAGTCCACTTGGATTTGATGTTGATTAAATAGGTGTTGATTAAATAGGAGACTTCCCAGATGCAATTGATCACCAGCATTGGGCAGAACGAACACCCTTGGTGTGCATCAATTCAAGCAAACAGAAATGTGCCCTGCTGAGGGTGGGGTGTTTGGGTGGGGGGTAGCGGTGGGGGGGCCAGAGTGCCGTGCATCCAGCTGAGAGTGAGATTCCTTGAGAAAGCCCCCTTCCTGTCACAGCACCCACAGCACTCTGAGCCTGCTCCCAGCTAACAGCCTCTCCGAGAATGCTGCATTTAAAAGTGCAGTTTTTGGATGATTCCCAGAAGATTTTTGTGGTTGATGTAAGTGGAAATTACATTGCTATTATTTTTTTTATTATTCATTCAATAGTGGTCATTTGTGGACAGCCCATTATTCAGCAATGTTATGTCTTCTTTAGGACTGAATGATGGAGGACTGTGGTTTTTAGCTTTGGGAAAAATTTGTATTTAATATCACAATGTAGTTCATGTTTTTATATTAACCTTTGTTCTAGAACAGGTTCTCATTTCTCAAGGGACAAGTAAAGCAAATTTTAAAAATATGCTAAATATTTGTAAAAGACAAAACAGCAATAACTTAGTTGTCCTATCAAAAAGGTATTATTGCTCATTGAAATAATTTGGCTGAGTCTCACATCATGAACATTTATGGGGAGAAACTGGTTCTGAGGGAAAAAAGAAGGGAAAAACTACCCTCTTTTTCTGAAGAAAACCTGTGGAAGTTGGGGTGGGGATAGAATTATGCAGTTATAATAAGAAATTCAGGAAGTAAAGACAAGTATGAAAGAGAAAAATAAGAGACTATTTAGTTTGATTTAGTACTTGTAGTTCTGGGTTCTTAATATCCTTCTTAGTTACAAGATGATTGTGTACAGTTATACCTGAGCTCTTCAAGAAGTGGCTTATCTTCCAATATCATAAGATATATACATTTTGATGTCAGATGCTATGCATGAACATTTTGAAATCTACCATTTTATTAAAACAAAAAATTCAATTTTCTCTATTTACTTTAGCTAATAACAAAGAACAAATAGTTCATTATCTTTTAAATTTATACAAAATGCTGGTTGTTTTATTTTATACAAAAACTAACTACTGCTGTTGGGTGTGTGGGTAACTCATTTTTCAAATGAGTGTTTCATTTTTATTTGAATCATGTGCTTGTGGGTGATGACTTCATGGGTTCAGATGCTATTTTGCTGTGTCTTCCTTTCACTTTTATTTGCAAAAGGCATTTCTATGTCCATGGACCTGAATAATTTGTTTTTGTACCAAATAGCTTCCATTAGAGGTATGCGACATTTCTTATTCTTTCTTGGAACTATATTAAGGAGTAGAAAATGTCTTTTGAGTAGTTCATCCATTTGCAGGCTGGTGGTGTACACTCAGTGCTCCAGAACCTGAATTAGTGCTGGGAATTCAAAAGACTCTGCTTTAGGCTAACTTTTTAATAGGTATTTCAAGCAAATCAAAAAGAAGTCTTTGACAAAAACTGACAGAAGAGCTTTCTGAATGTGGAGTTCAAATTCAGATCCAATTAAATGAGGGGGTACAGTACAATAGCTTCACAAAATTTTCCTTCTGAGGAGCTGATTCTAGCAACTTGAAGCCAGCATGATTTGGCTTCAAGTCAGATCGTTTCTTTCCAGCTGCAACACATTGTGTTCATTGGGAAGATAATAAGAAAGATTTGATACCCAGCAATTTGGTTGTCACAGCATTTGATTCCTTTTGCTCTGTGGAAGGATACTCTGTAAGTAGCAATCATGGTGTTCCTGAGAGTAGCAATGGCACTAACTGTAGTGCCATGAGCAGTTTTCTACTGAGGGCAGTGGAACCTTAAGTTAGCAGCCAGTCATCTGCCAGGATCCCCTCTCTTTGACAACAACAACGATGATGATGATAATGATGATGATGATGATGATGATGATGATGATAAAAGTACTAGTGAGTTACAAATGAATAATGCTTTAACAATTTCATATCTATTAGTTAATTTGATTCTTCATTCCACCCTGTGAGTGAAGGTAAGGAAAAGATTAATCTTTTCCTATTTTGCAAACTAAGATATAAGGCTCAGGGAATTTAAGTGACTTGTGCAAGACTATACAGCATATAAATGCAGAGCTGGGACTTCCGATCCAGAACTCTCCCTACTATTCAATGTACACTTTTATCCAGAAGACCTATCTGTTAATAGCCTTCCAGTCCTGTAATATTGCTCAGGCACATTATTTATTTTCTGTTGCTCTCAGAGAGCATAGAATTTGGCATACAGTCAGCCTTTGATGACTGGTGTGTCCTGAGGAGCTGTGTGAAAAATATATGGTTAATAGAGGTCAGGGAGAACATGGCATGAGTCTTTTTACTGATTCAAAAGCTTAAAAGGCAACCAAAACAGTTTGTCTTTTATTTATACTAATATCTTAAACGGGATAAAGGAATGCTTGGAACCATAATGGAGAGAATCTTTAGCAGCTAAGGAAGGGGCTTAGCTGCTAAAAGTTCTTGCCATTATCAAAGCCCACATGGAAGGGCTTTTGATAACAAAATTGACTGAAATCTCAAGAGGCATGGATCAGTCCCAGGGAGAATTGTTTTTTTAACATAAGATTTTAAGAACTAGTTGACTGTATGGGGAGAAATAATGGAGTCTTGGGCATTGGTATTGATTTTGCAGAAAAGACAGTAGTAGAAATATGAAAAGGACACATGATAAGACAAAATAATGTCTTTTGGGTAAGGCTAATTGGCATCTGGAATCCTTTATTCTACCCCCAGTAGCAATATTGTGGTGAATTTGCTGGTGCCCAAAATCTGGTGCAGGTCTCTAGACTCAAAAGTCTGATTTGTCAGCACTCCAAAGGAACTGAAGTCAGGGACTAATATTTAAAATCAGCATGTCAGTGTCACCATTTAAAGTGGGATTAAGGACACTAAGGTCCTCTCATCAGTTACATCATAAGAGTCAGACTTAAAGGAATTAGACTTATGATTCTAATATTAGATGGCCTGATAATGTATCCATCTCCACAAACACCCTATCATTGAGCACTTTTAACCACTCATTCATTCATTTAGTTATTTTTTTAATAAATTAGAATATGTTTTAGGCCCTCTCTGGACACATTAGGCTTTACCATATGGGTAGGTAAAATCTTGAGCAAAAGCACACTCTACTCTCACCTGGGCAGTGCTGGCTGTTAGCTACCAGCTACAGCTTTAGTGATTCTTCTTTTCTCTCTCTCTCTCTCTCTCTCATCGCATGGTTGGAAAACCCCCTTTGTGATCGACCTGTCTTTCACTTATTAACACCTTTAATTGTGTTACTGGTAAGAATGGCTGGACCCAGAAATATCTTGTTTTTGTTTTTTTGTTTTGTTTTTGTTTCTGTTTTTTTATTTTGGAGTTTAAGTATCTGTGCTCTGAGGCACTGTGTGTTAATTTTACTGATGAGTGCTGAGAATATTTGTTAAATTTTCCTTCTCTGAATTTCCTGAAGTATTTCAGGAATGCAGGATAGATATGGGACTTGAGACTTGCTGGAATATACCTACTAAAGTGTAACCCAATCAAGAAAATGTATTTAGTGAAAACCTCCTCTTACTTTTTAAGCTTTCACATTTATTTAAAAAAATAGATTGTTGTCAGATGTCAACATCATCCCTAGTGCGGCACTTACCGTGAACTTCCTATCATTAGATAATCAAGAAAGACTCTCTGAAATAATGATGGGAGTGGGTAGTCAGGAGGAGAACTGGGATAAGGCAATGATTTTAAAAGTAACTGCAGATTTTGGTGTAAATTCAGTTTTGTCACTTCAACAAAGGGACTGAAATTTATCTTGATAGAAAAAGGGAGGATAAGACCAAATCTAAGACTTTCTTAGCTCTTAGAAAGAGAAGGAAAGGTCAGGTTTCTAGCTTGACTATGAATTCTCCCAATACCCACACAGACCAGTAGCAGTAATGAATGTCCTTGAAGGATGACCTTTTATTTAAAGCCTGAACTGTTTGCTTATCTCAGGTTTAGATGGAGACTATTTTTTAAAATTAATTATTTTACTGTTGTTCAAGTACAATTATCTGCATTTACCGCCCCCCCCACCACCACTCCTCTCCTCACCCCAGCCATCCTCATCTCCCTCTCCTGCTTCAACCCTGCCTTGGTTTTGTGCATGTGTTCTTTATAGTTGTTCCTTGAAACCCTTCCTCCCTTTCCCTCATTATCCCCTCCCACCTCCCCTATGGTTACTGTCAGATTGTTCTTAATTTCAATGTCTCTGGTTATATTTTGCTTGTTTGTTTTTTTTGTTGATAAGATTCCACTTAAAGGTGAGATCATACTGTATTTGTCCCTCACCACCTGGCTTACTTCACTTAGCATAATGCTTTCCAGTTCCATCCATGCTGTTGCACAGGGTAGGAGCTCCTTCTTTCTCTCTGCTGTGTAGTACTCCATAGTGTAAATGTACCATAGTTTTTTGACTCACTCATTTACTGATGGGCACTTAGGTTGCTTCCAGCATTTGGCTATTGTAAATTGTGCTGCTATGAACATTGGAGTACATAGGTTCTTTTGAATTGGTGTTTCAGGGTTCTTAGGATATAATCCCAGCAGTGGAATTGCTGAGTCAAAAGGCAGATCCATTTTTAGTTTTCTGAGAAAATTCCACACTGTTTTCCACAGTGGCTGCACCAGTCTGCATTCTAGATGGAGACTTTTCAAAAATAATAATCCCATCATATTTGATATGATTCTGTCTGCTATCCCCATTGCCTGTGGCAGTCCTGTTGGATAGTGGAGGGGAAGAACAGCTTTATGTTTGTGACTTTTCTCAAAAGCATGATTCATTTTGATGGTTTCTTGAGACTAAAGTCAATATAAGAGGTTTGAAATATCTCAAATCTTGCATTTACCTGAATGCAAACACAGTAGATGCCTAGTGGTTTACAAAGTGAGAGGATATGGTGAGTTGGCTTACCTCATTACTTTCAGAGCTCATCATAAAGGTCACCAGGCCACATTTTCTGAGAGAGGCAGAGGGGAAGCAGTACAAGGACTGAACACTATTCAAGATAAACAACAAAGCAAAAAACCACATAGTGATTCTTCTACTGGTAATGGTATTTACCCTTGGATGATTGTCCAGAAGCTGGTTTTTCAAATTCTGATGATAAGGGATCTTTTGTAGTTTCATCAGTAATGAAATAGATATATTTACCCTTGATGGAAAAGTTCTTCCAACTCCAATGAGATGGAATTGCTTTGGTGTAGCAGAATGTACCTGGATTTGGGGCTACAAATACTGCACCATTTTAGGTATGTAGCCTTGGGCCAGTCACTTAACTCCTTAGCTCTTTGAGTTCTGAGGAGTAATATAAATGGTATAATTAATATTTAGAGTTTGATAAAATAGGATAAATTTGATTGTGCTACTTATAAGCTGTGTGTCTTTAGGCAAGTCATTTAGCCTATCTGAAACTTAGTTGTGTCAGCTTTAAAAACTTGGACTTGAGATGTCAGAAAAACCTTCAAAAGAACAAGCAATTTAAGTTCCTGAGTAGGAGTTAAGGAAGTAAAGAATGAGAGCTAAAGTATAGGGGGATTTATGGTGGTTTACACAAAGGAAAAGATAAAGGCCAATACACAAATGAGAGTGTGGCCCTTTCATGATGGAGTGGCAGAAAGGTCAATCAGGGTGAACAGTGCAGTGTTGAAAGGAAGATGGAAAGTAGTTGGAAATCAAGATGAAGCAGAGGTAGTCAGAAGCTAGATTGATCATACCATTTGGTCTATATGTACAGTTTGGGCTTTATTCTGAAAGTAATAGAAAACCACTAAAGAATTTAAGAAGATTGAAATGGGCATATTAGCATCTGCTTACTAATTAATTTATGCATTCATCTTCTCAGCCAATATTTAATGAAATATGTGTTCTAAGTGTTGGAGATGCCATGTAGAATCTGAACAATAGCTTCAAGTTCAGTGGTTCCAATTTTAGATAGTCAACTTACCTCCTAACATATGCCCAAATATCAATATTCCAGCCTAAAAGTGAATGGTGGAGAGAGACGGGGGGACTTATACAACAGATGGTAATGACGCAGAGTTTCTAGGTGCATTTGATGTTGGTGTAGATATGGGAAATTAGTGAGAAGGAATCTAGATGATCTTCAGATTCTTGGGCTAGGTGACTAGGTGGTGGCCTCCATTCACCAAGACAGAGAACAGAATAAAAGAAGCAAGTTTAAAATGTGCAATAATTGTCTTTGTATCAGATTTAGAGATATGAGAAAAGAAATACATCTGGAGTTGGACAGACCTAAGTTCTAGTCCTAGCTCTAACAATTTTAAGGTGTGGGACCTCAGTTGAGTCACTTCACCTCTCTGAGCCAGTGCCCTTATATATTTTAGTGATAATCATAACACCTACTCCACAAAGTCATTGTGAATATAAATGAAGTTCCAGAGGTAAAGTTTCTGACACAAAGTAGATGCTCAAAGCATGCTAATTCCTCCCTCCCTTGCATACAGGTCTCTTTATTTCTATAGTTTGCAAATCCACATAGAATGGCCTTTCACCCTCAATTTGGGGTTTCTTTTGATAATCTTGAATTTTCAACACACTTCCAGGCCATAGAACTTTGTTGCCCCAGGTCTGTACTTCCTATTGGGCTTCCCAAGGTTAATTTATCCTGCTTCTCTGAGTGGTTTGCCTTTGCTTAGTCAGTAGTCCCAAGGGATTTGCTCTTCCCCCTGGAGTCATTAATCCTGGGAGGAGCCATAACAACTGTCTAGAATTACCTAAAATAATGTTGGGCTTCCTTTAAGGAAGCTGATGGAAATAGCTAAACCCTTTGTGCTTAACTACACTTTAAATCACTCTGTGGTTACTTCACTTTTTTTTTCAATGATTCTTTTTTTTTAAGATTTTATTTATTTCTTTTTAGAGAGAGAAGGAAGGGAGGGAGAGAGAGAGAGAGAAACATCAATGTGCGGTTGCTGGGGGTTATGGCCTGCAACCCAGGAATGTACCCTGGCTGGGAATCGAACCTGGGACACTTTGGTTCCCAACCCATGCTCAATCCACTGAGCTATGCCAGCCAGGGCTCACTTTTTTAACCCATCCCCCACCTGGGATGTAAAGTATGGCATAGGGAATATGATCAATACTATTGTAATTATTATGTATGGTGTCAGATGGGTACTAGCTTTATCAGGGTGATTACTTCATAAAATATATAAATGTCTAATCATTATGTTGTACACCTGAAATGAATATAATATTGTATGTCAACTGTAATTGGAAAATTAATTTCAAAAAATAAAAACAAAAAGCTAAGGAAAATTGTTCTGTGGTAACTACTCGTAATAATGCTAACACAGTTGATAATAACAGTAACAACAATACTACTGACTAATAGTCACAGTATTTATCGACAGCCTATGTTCTAGATGTATTTTGCGTCCACTATCTCATGTCATGTTCACACAAATCAAATGAGTGTCATTATCTAAGGTAGTCATATAACTTCTGTGTGTCTTGGGTTTTGTCATCTGTAAAAGTGGGATAATATTCATATCCACTTCATAGAATTGTTACAAGGTTAGGTAAATTAATATACCTAAAACACTTAGAAGAGTGTCAGTAAGTGCTATAAAAGTTTTTGCTACACTGATGTCTCATGGAATTTGGCTCCAAATTTAGATGGTAAATATATGTCCTAATATTCTGGCCCAAATGGCAATACAAGGTGAATGATGCCAGGAATATTATTTTTATATTTATTTTACAGTTATGTTTGACTTATCTAAGAAAATATTGCTATTTATATTTTTAAAGATTTTATTTATTTATTTTTAGAGAGAGGATAAAGGAGAGAGAAAGAGAAGGAGAGAAACATCAATATGTGGTTGCCTTTTGTGCGTCCCCCACCAGGGACCTGGCCCCCAACCCAGGCATGTGCCCTGACCGGGAATCGAACTGGCAACCCTTCAGTTTTCAGGCTGGTGCTCAATCCTCTGAGCCACATCAGCCAGGGCACATTGCTATTTAAATTAATGGTTGATCTGTGGTTCAAGCCATGGAATGAGCTTCAAAACCTTAGCTAGATAGGTGGTAGACTTATGAGTCAAGTGGAATTGCTGTATGTCCTGGTTTTCCAGGACTTCCTGATATATCCTGTAGTTTCAAGCAGGTGGTCCCACACTAGGTACTCAATCAATGTTTGATGACAGGCTGACCAACAGGCTGATCATGAAAACTCTTCACCAACCCCCTGCCTGTATGAAGAAATTCAATTGATGGAGCTTCTAAACCATGTTAGAAAAATCATCTTGGAATTACAATGCCCCACCCTAGCCAATGTAGGACACTTCTATGCCAGGGATTTATTTGTCATTGCAGGGGGTTCTAGCTGCATGATGAATGCCTTTGTTTAAACTACTAAGCTTGATTTGCCCCTCATATCCTAAGGTTTGTTGATTCAGAGAATAAATTGAACTGAAAAAGAAAGGAACTCTTGTGCTTTGTCTGGTCTGAGGCCAGGCTGAGCAGCAGCCAAGTGTGGTTTAGGCACTGTCTCTCCCACCCCTCCAAGGGCCCCATATCTTCTGCTGTCACCTGGCTATTAGGCTTCCCTCTTGAAGTTAGAACTCAAAAGGCTTGGAGTGAAGCCTTCCCACCCACAACCCTCTCTTGACCCTTTCCATTCCCACAGCTGAAAGGAGGGAACCTGAACCCAAGAACTTTTACAGCACTGGGGTGGGAATCGGGGAACTGTCTTTGGAGTTGGATTGATGGTAGTTGTGTGTTTGTTCAAGTATGCACTCATGATAATCTCTATGAACAGTTTCAGTTAGTTGGGGCCTTGAAACCTCTTCTTTTTTCATCACAGTGCAGAGCTCCATCTGCTTCCTGGGTGCTGGGATGGACTAGCTGAAGTGAGAGCTCACAGCAGAACTTCTGAGTGAAAGTTGTTAAAGGGCACCATTCTTCTAAATTCTATAGGAGTTTCTATCTTTCTTTTAAATGCTATTTACCTTATATTAGCATTATTGTTTGATCTGTCACAAATACAATTACATTACACTAATAAGAGCTTAGCCTTAGCTGGTGTTTTAAAACAATGAAGTCACTTGTACCTGAGAGACTGAGAAATTCTTCAAACTGAAGTGTGCCCAATATCTGGGGTCAATGGGGTATGGCCTGAGGGGCAGAACCTTCCAGAAGTTGGCCAGACTGCCCAGTACTTTCCTAAAAGGACCAGGAGCCTTCCATACCAGCAGCAGAGAGCAGTGCTGGCCTTTGTGATACTAGGTGACACCAAGCAGTTTTGTGCCAGACTGTCAGAACTGAAAAAACCTTTGGTTATACCAGTTGTATCTGAGAGACTCACCCTTAACAGATCATTTGCACCACAGGAGGTAGTGGGGAATTGGCCAATGAGATACCACAGTAAGGCATCACAGGAAAGACCTACTGAAGGCTGCAAAACTCAGGATAAAGGAAGGTAAAAGGGGGTGCACCTTTCTGGGGGTTGTGAAATTCTCTAATGTATAGCTGATCTGTTCTAAACACAGCTGCTGTGCAAAAACTACAATTATTATCCCTACCGAATCTTATTCCAGCCCTCTTTTCTCTATCCCTTCTCCTCCACTTTACCCACTTCCTCATTATCTTCTGGGTCCAAGGTGTGAGGCTAAATAGGGGTGGTCTGTCTGTGTGAGTTGACCTCAGGCCCTGGAAGCACTTAGGCATGGCACCTCACCACTAATCACTGGTCTGAGCTGTCTTAAACAAAAGGCTCTTTGTCCTCTGAGATTCCATCTATGAGGATGGAATTCACCTTTCAAAAGACTTAAATGAAGGCAAAGGTTCTCCAGAATTTCATACTCAGAACATTTTAAGTGATTGCAAGTGATTTGTCACAAAGTTATTGTCATTTGCTTTTATGAGATGCTTCCAGACTTAACTTTGTTCTAGGAATTACCACTTACATTATTTCATATAACCATTAGTTAATAAATTTGTTTAAAAGGTATGATTATAGCACTTCATTTATTCATCACTCATTTAACTAATTTTTATGAGCCCTCACTGGTTTTGTGCTCAGTGGTAGCTATTGAAGTTGCAGAGAAAAATAAGAAATAGAATATGATCTCAAAGATCTCATAGTCTAGTAGAAGAATTAGAAACTGAAATAGGTATGTATACTACAGTGTGATGCATACAAATGACAGGGTAAGGACAGTTTTTTAATAGCACAACAGAGGAAGAGCAACTAACCTAGACTGAAGTGTGTGTATTAAGGGGATTGTTAGACAGGTTTTCTTAACGGGGATAATGTCTCACCTCAGCTCTAATGACCAGTACTAATTCTTTAGATATTTGTTGGAGAGTTAGGGGAATAAGTAGGAGCAGAATTTAAAGTTTGTAGAAACATACAAATTTTACACACATACAAACATGCAAACATACAACAGTAGAAACGGAAAGACTTGTGGAGAAGTTCCATCTGATTGGATCATAAAATTGAGAGGAAAGAATGCATGTGCCATGACTGGAAATTGAACTGGTGACTCTTTGGTTTGCAGGCCAGCACTCACTCCACTGAGCCACACCAGCCAGGGATATATTTGCTCTTTAATGAGTGTCTCTCAAGAGACTCTGTGTTGGAGTTCCCTCAGTATTTCTTATCTTAATCAGTTAGCTCATGCATGTGCTGAGAGTGGTGATAATAGAAAACAAGGTCACTAGTTTCAGGGAAGAAATGACTTGGGGTAAGCAGGACCTAAAGGAGCTGTTAGGGAGATTTCATGGGACAGTTAGATAATGGAAATGGTTCAGATAAGTAAATAGGATGAGAAAGATCAGATATAGGATATCTGAGAATTGAATGAGGACAAAAAAGATAGGTTATTCTTTGGGGCTCAGTATTGGGGAGTCATTATGAATCCAAAAGCACACAGTGGATTCTCTTAATTCAGTAAAGTCAGTGACTATCTGTAATATAGTCAGCACTTAACCTGAAACATAGTAGATGCTCAATAACTGTTGAAGCAATGAAAGAATGAATTCTCTTCTTGTTCTCAGCTGTCAAACAGCTAATACCTACTCCAACCAGTTTGCTGATAAAAATGCCAGTTAGCTGACATTCTAGGAAGTCAAGTCTTAAGTCAGAAGTGATGTGACACAAACACTTTATGTATTACCGAAACAAAATTTCCCTGGGTCAGCCCTGCACCCATGTAAAACTGTGTGGTCTAAGACTCACTGACTGTCTGAAATGGGGTTGCCAGAGAAGAGAAATGCTCTGACTCAGGTTCCCCCAAAGTTCAACAAAGGAGAGGTTCTCTCTACTCCTACTAGCCTACAAAAGCTTCCCAAGTCTATCTGTGGATGCCACCATGAACATGTTTGTTCATTTCTGCATTTGGAGGAATGTGGATTACAGCATCCTAAACTGGGATCAGCAAACATCAAATTCAAAATTCAGAAGGGTGGAATATATTTGATTTTGATTTGGAAATAGCAATGAGTCAGCTTAACCAAGTCTTTCTGACAAATAATTCCATCTAAGCAATTAAAGGAGAAAGGTATTTTGAGACTTAGCAACTAATTTTAAGACACTAAGGTTAGTATCTCTTGGGACCAAGTATCCTACTACAGATTGCTAATAAGTAACAATTCCTGCCACTATCCTTTTCTCAGGTTCCCACAGTTCTACATTTTGCAAGTTAAACCATGCTCTCTCTTACTTTCTTGTACATTAGAATTTTAGATGTGCAATATTTTAAAAACATATGAAATAATTCTCTCTTGGCTTGGCTGTGCTTGTCCCTGGCTGCAGATGGAAAATCCCAGACAATGTTTTGAGTTATGTTGCACATCCTAACAATAGATATGCCATATTGAAACAGCCCTGAGGAGGGAGGATGGCAAAGGTCTGAAAATGTGGGATCAGCCTGGACTATGCCAGAGAAGACTGTGTAGCCCCTAGGCTTCAGGTTGTACACAGAGCCCAAGCCACCTCAAGGCCAGCATGAGTGAGTTATCATTCAAGACTTGCATGGCTGTATACCAGGGTAGGCAAGAGAGAAAAGGGTAGAAAGCTGCAAGCAAGCCCAGGAGTTGTTATATTAAGCCACATGTTTGGCAAATTTTCATAAAGCCCCTACTGTGTGTACATAACAGGTAGGGATAAATCAAGAGGAGAGCAGAGCTTAGTAGAGCCTAGCTGGCTGCAATTATAGATCCAATCTAGAACCTACACAACAGGAATCCAAGTGAAGAGACTAAGTGAACAAGGGTCAGGAAATTAGGCAGATGTATGCATAAGGGAAAAGGAATGAAAGAACAGGTACTAAATGACTTCTTCAAGGGTGAAACTTGGCAAGAAGCCAAGTTAAGAATAAGATAGGATTCTTGCTGTAGGGCAGAGTTGGGCCCTTAGTATAGTCCACAGATGTAGATAAGCAAGCACACCTGGCTGATGCTGGGGTTTTAAAAAGATGGGGGAAGGAGACACTTTGTGACAGGGTGATTAGCCTGAATGATAGCTTACAAGACCTTTCATTTTGCCAATCAGTTAGAAGTTCTTGCAGGGGTGTCCAACCTGTGCTATGAATGCAGCCCGACACAAGATTATAAATATACTTAAAATATTACAAGAGTTTTTTGTTTTCATTAGTGTTTGTGTATTTAATGTTTGGCCCAAGACAACTCTTCTTCCAGTGTGGCCCAGAGACACCAAAACATTGGACATCCCTGCAAGGCTTAGAGG
Organism: Phyllostomus discolor; assembly: GCF_004126475.2. Lineage (NCBI taxonomy): Eukaryota > Metazoa > Chordata > Mammalia > Chiroptera > Phyllostomidae > Phyllostomus > Phyllostomus discolor. Next base: position 82,078,409 of record NC_050198.1, on the reverse strand, counting down.
TTCACTATTTTTTTTTTTTGTAATTTCCAAGTCCAGCTTCAATATATGATAAAACATAAGTTCATTATAGAAATATTAGAAAATTCTGGTAAACAAAAACAAGAAAATAAAATTCTGTGTAATCCCATCATTCATAGTTCAACATTTTTGGTTTATATTTTATACACTGAAACACTCATTTCTTATGGACCCTTAAATGTTACATGTGCCTTCCCACTCCATTTAGTTTGGAATAGTTTCCTGAATATAATTTTTAAAAATTTTCTGTTTAGTCAACACAGATTCTCCATAGTAATCTGAACATGTTGGGTTTTATGGCCTTTTATAAAGTAGATGTTTTAAAAGGCAGTATTCTTTAATGGTTTTATAGAGTTTCTGTGAAATTCACAACCTTTCAGAACAGAGTGGCTTCCAATCTGCTCACATTCCTGCTGGGCATCATAGTGAGCACTCTATAAATGGAGTAAAAGTGATTCTAGGAAAGAAGAGACAGGAATAGAGAGCAAGTGAGGAAAGGGAGGCTAAAGAAAAGACATCGAAGTAATAAGCAGGAGAGAAAAATGACTCAACAGTACATTCAAAAGGTGAGAAAAGATGATAAAGAAAAAATAGTGAATAGGAAAGGAAAGAGTGAACCAAAGGGACAAGTTTTAGGTGTTTTGTTTATATCTTTCTTGTTCTTCATATATCTAGCTATTCATTTTCCCTTTATATTTAAGGACAACCTGGTGTAATAAAATGAGCTCATTACTGGAGGCCAGCAGACCTGGGTTCCAGTTCCAGTTCTGCTGTTAATCTACTGAAACACCCTGGGCAAGTTTCTTCCCTGCTCTGAATATAAATCTCCCACTCATAAAATGAAGGGTTTGGTGTATGTGACATGCAATGGTCTCTGCTATGTCCTAAATGTCTCATATTGCTAGATATAAACAGTATGTTTTATCAATCTGAAGTTAAAAAAAATTCCAACTACTATTTGGGATCTGGTTGTGCATCATGTGCACCACATGGATTTAATACTAAAGCATTATGTGGAAACAATTATAAGTGTTTTAATTACCCAGAGAAGCTAGTAATTTCAACAAGACATAGGAGCGCTGTCTTGACAATGCTATTATTATACTGTCACTTTTCAAACAGCCTTTCCAATATAGGCATGGTAATTTCAATGTCCCAGGAGTAGGGGCAAGATTGCTATTAAGGTGGTAATCTTGTTTTTCCTTTTTCCTCCCTTAGTATGAAGGGTAACTCTGAGCAATGAGAGTCTCTTAGACACCATCCAACAAAGAGTATAAATCAGATGAAACCCTGTCCAGGCAATTGGCAGGCCTACAAAAGTCCTCAGGCAATGCCAAATCATTCCCTTATAGATTTAAAAAAGTGTCTGCCAGAAAGAATCATTTATCAGGAACTAGATTAGCTCTCTGATTCCAAAGTTCTCCTCTGGACTTAGTTTAGTCAGTATTAGCATGGTTGTTGGTAAAGAGGATGGTGGTCAGGCAGCTGCTCAGTTTGATTCCCCAGAACCCCCTTAGGACAGTCACATGGGCTGGGAAGCTTTCTGAGCAGTTAATCCTGAGCAACTTTAAGCCTTGCATCTATCACACATGCAGTATTTTGAACTGCTTTGTGTTTCAGAAATAAAATAAAAGCCACTTGCAATTTAGTGTGAATTTCACATGTGCACAAGCAACTATAAGGTTGCTTATTCTCTCTCTGCTTACTGCCACCATGAAATCTTAAGTACCCAGTTAAATTGTGCTTCCTTCCAGGGTTTATTGTTCAGTCCTATGGACTCTGGGGAAGGTGCCTCAGTTGACTTTCTACTTACTCTTTCTTTTTTGATGTGTCTAACTGCACCTTGCTCTCCACTAGATGCTAAAAAACTAGACTGCCTGCAGAGAAGGCTCCATTTTAGAATAAACTTCTGATACCTGGTAATTAGCCTCTCACCACTCTCAGCAGTTCTCTTTTTACTAGGAGTTCAACTTCCCCAGAAGGTTATAATATGGCCAACAATTTCTTCTGCCCTGCCCTGAAGGAGCTGAGTTTCCTAGTTCCCTGGATAGTTTACCAAGTGAAAACTTTGAAATCATGTTCAACTTCTTTCTGAGAAAGCTGGTTGCATCTGACTACATTGGTAAATGTGTAATATGTATGCCCTATTTTTTGGAATGTCAGGATATTTGCATTTTTTAATGAAAAGTAAAGAAGTCCTTTAACAGGAATAGTTCAGGATTAAATCCCTAAGAGATTCTCAGATTCTTGGAAGTAGCCTGTAGATGATAGGCAAGGAGAAAGACTTAACCTTTGCATGGTTCCAAACTCTCTGTATAAATGAGGTGCATGTGAAGGAGTGTATACCAAGCTGCAGAACATATTTCCTACATGGATTAAGTTAAATCAGGGTCACCAAAAACATGCTTAGCCTGGAACTGCACCAAATGCTACCAAAATACAGAAATACATCTAGGCTTCCTATTTTACTGAACAAAAGTCATATCCTCTGAATAGACTGTTCTGCTTGGTTCTACATTCTAAAATGCTATTCAGAGTTCAGGATAGGACAAGTAAAAGAAAGAAACAGAAATTAGCCTTCGGGGCATCCAAGGAAGGACTAGTTCACAATTGTGCCAATAAAAATGTTGAGTGGTAATGTGGATGGAACTGATTTTGGATCAGTGCCAGAGTGGGTGGTTGGGGTAAGTTGCAAGTGGTAAGCTATGAGATGTATCATAAAATAACAGAAAGAAAATTCTAGGTGGGTGGCTTTTAATGGAATCAGTGACATATCAGTGATGGGGTGTCAAAAATATATTTAATACCTTTATGTTAGCAGAAAGTTTTGGATAAGGCAAGCTCTGAATTTCTTTCCACAATGGCACAAAGGGTAGGGTGTGTTAAAGGAGGAGCTCAAATATGTGCAGACATTGATGAGGAATGTTCCAAGTACTCCCACTCTAGGATAGGTTGATATGGAAAGAAAACATCAAGGATGAGGTAAATGGTGCATAAAGGTGAATAAAAGGCAGTAAAATGTAACCTAAGTTCACCTATAATGTGTGCAAGTGACCTTGGCCAAAACAAAAGGGAAGTGAGGAAAGAGAATATCAGGATCTCCAGGCCTCTTCCTCTCCCTGAATACCTAAGTCCAATTACACTTACTATGGAGATGGGTCTCACATTTCATATCTCATTACCACTACCATAGTCCACACTACTATCTCACCTGAACTGCTGCAGTAGCCTCACCTGATCCATCCATCAACTGTCTTGCCTCATTCTCCATCCAATCCTTACAGACTTTTCTGTCAGTGTGGCCCACAAAGCAGCAGCATCAGTCTTACCTGGGAGCTTGGGAGAACTACATATTCTCAGGCTCCATCCCTACCTATTGAATCTGAATTTGAGCACCATTTTAACAAGATGCCCAGTTGACTCATATGCACTTTACAGTTTTGGAGGCCCTGCCCTATCTACTGCCTAGATAGAGTTTCTAGAAAACAGCTTTGACCATGGCAATTCCTCGCTTAAAATCATCCTGCTACCCCCACCCCAAACACTGCCTTCAGGCATATGGCTTCATCTGGCACAAAAGGCCTGTCTTGGTAAGGCTCTTGCCTACTTTTTCAGTCCCTATATCTCACTTGCTCCTTTAGGAATGCCACATTGCTTGCAATTTCATTGTTCACACTAAGTTTTCTAATTTATTCTGCCTCTGACACTCTTCTACACTCTTCTTCACTTAGCTAACTTCAACTCCTGCTTCATGTCTTGGATTAGGTGCCCCCTCTGTTAGGAATCCATTGTGCCAATGAGGTCCACAGCAAGGCACCACAGGAAAGACCTACTGAAGGCTGCAAAATATTTCTGGGTTAAGTGCCCTTTGGATGTGATCTCATATTACCCCCTATATGTATGCTTCCACAAGGGCATTTAGTCCCAACTACTGAAATTACCTGCTGATGTGCCTGCCTTGCCTACCAGTCTATGTATTCTTTGGTGGTAATGCCTATGTCTTGTTCACCTAGGTATGCCTAGGGCCCAGGAAGGTACCTGGGACAGAACAGGTATTCAATAACATATGTTGAGTTGAAGGGATAGTGGAAAGGGTCACAAAAGTGTAAGAACATATACAATAAGACAAAGGCAAATGCATCAAAATTAAGCTTGGAGTTTGAGCATGGAAAAAATTACAATAGGGAAACAAACTGGAAAAAGAGAATAAAGAATGAAGAGCCCTGCTGGTGTGGTTCAGTAAATTGAGTGCTGGCCTGGGAACCAAAGTGTTGCAGGTTTGATTCCCAGTCAGGGTACATACCTGGGTTGCAGGCCAGGTCCCCAGTAGGGGATGTGCAAGAGGCAGCCACACATTGATGTTTCTCTCTCTCTCTTTTCTCTAAAAATAAATAAATTTCAAAAATCTTAAAAAAAAGAATGAAGAAAGAACATTAAAGGAGAGGCGAGGGATTTTCTTTTAAAGTGTTTAAGGACTTCTCAGACTTCTAAGACTGATGAAGCATTTCTTTGTCCTCGTCTTTTTGTGTGGCTGTTAATGGTGGAACCTTATCTATGAAAATGTAGGATCAGGGTTAACATGACTGAAAGGTGACTCATTTACTTGCCACTGGATGAATGGTCAACAAGCACTGCTTTCTATTAGGAGAAACTAATTGTCATGTGTGTGATCCTTAATATTCCAGATCTTGAATATTTTAATAAATGGTGTCTTTATCAAAACAGACCCCTTGGGGTGGTCCAAATGCTAATAGGTAACCAGGCACCAGAGATTGTCCAGAAAAGTCCTAGTTTATACCCGTTGTGACAATGGAATAATATTATCACCATCATCTACCTTCCCAATTTGGGTTATAAAATATGGTCACCCTACAAACAGCCAACACTTCTTGGGCTCTTCCTATGAACTATACATTGTGTAAAGTACTTGACAGAAATATTCTTGTTAGATGCTCACTATGATTCTTTTCTTAAATTGAAATACAATCTGTGTACTGTAAGATTCACCTTTTTAAAGTGCACAGTTCAGTGGTTTTTAGTATATTCACTGTGTTGTGCAACCATAACAATTATCTAATTTGAGAATATTTTCATCTTTCTCAAAAGAAATCTTATACTAATTAGCGTTCACTCTCCATTCTCCCCTCTCCAAGTTCCTGGAAACCATCAATCTGCTTTCTGTCTCAACGGTTTTGCTAATTCTGGATATTTCATACAAATGGAATCACAAAGTATGTGGTCTTTTGTGTTTGGCTTCTGACAACCCTATTTTACAATTGATGAAACTATGCACAGCGAGATTAAATAGCCTGTCCAAAATCACTCATCTAGTGGGAAGAAGTGTCAGAACTAGAACCATGTATGTCTGGCTCCAGAGCCCTCATTCTTAGCCACCATGATATGCTGCCTCCTCATATTTATTGCAGGTACTCAAAACATTCTTGAAACTCTTTTTTGGCCTTCTGTAACTGGGCACATTCTTTCCAAAATTCCTCACAAATCTTCATTATTTGAGAGTGGATTTAATGTTTGGAAAAAGTCAAAAGTTATTAAGAGCAAGTATGGTAACTAAAGTGAGCTATCAGCCTGGGTCATTGTTATGGGCTGAATTGTGTCCCCTCCAAATTAATATGTTTCCCCTCTAAACCTCATAGGTAACTACTGTTACTATATTTGGATATAGGGCTTTTAGGAAGTAATTAAGGTTAAATTAGGTCATAAAAGTGGAACTCTAATTTAATAGAATTTGTAGCCTTATAGAAATGGGGAGAGAGAAGAAAGAGTTATCTCCCTCTTTGCTCTGTGAAGACAAAGCAAGAAGGAAGCCATCTGCAAGGCAAGATGAAAAGTCTCACTAGAACCTGACCACTCTGGCACACTGATCTCAAACTTCCAGCCTCCAGAAGTATTAGAAATAAATTCCTGTTGTTTAAGCGACCCAGTCTATGGTATTTTGTTATGGCAGACAGAGCTAATACAATCATATTTTGGGATAAAAAAATGAGGCATATCCACAAAGTCAGGAGAATGAATGATTATCATCTGTGACTTGAAGAATAATTTTCTGAGGGAAGCAATGAGAAATATTTTGAATGTTAGAGTCAGCAATGGAAACAGGAGAAACATCTATAAAACTTTTCATATGGCACTATGCTTTTAAATGTTATAATGTCTATTGTATTTATCTGGAAAATAAAACAACAGTGGGGAAAAAGTAAAAAAAAACTATTATTCTACTGTTAATAATATATTATATTTTATCTCATTTTATCCTTTTTTGAAATCTGAGTTATATAGTCTGTACTTTTTAAAGTACATAATCAACACATAGATACATTAGATTCCCCTTTATGTAATGTGGTCAAAGGGGATTGTTAGTTAATTGATAAAATTGGCTAAAGCATAATAAATATGTTAATGTACATAAACACCTTAAACTTTTTATTTTGACCCAAAACATATATTTTTATATCTATATGCTAATCTTTTGATGTAGGGTCAAGGCTTTTTTTTTTTAATAAGGACTTCTGATGGGTTTTCCATTTGTCTTTCTCCCATAAACCATAATCATAATGCATCATCTATGATTACCAGCCTTTGCTCATTTAACATGGAACAAGAATGTAGGTTCTTGCAAAGCAATTTGAGTACAGAGTCCTTCCAGAATTTCTTCCCCAATATTTTACTGCTGTGAAATCCACAACTAATTTGACAGCACATTTTGGAGGATTTCCCCTGTCACTGAGTTTTTGTAAAATGATCAACTTAGTTTTCATAGAAACAACTCTTGCTTTTAGTGCTTATAATTGTTTATCATACATATAATTTAACTTGTGTAATTAAAATAACAAGTAGAATTATCAAAAATTGTTCAAGAAAGTGATTATTATTAGGTATGGGGTTCCACTGATAGATATGAAGGTGCATGATCATATTAGAGTAGCCTCCTAACCATGAACTTTCATCATGACATAAACATCAGGCAATGTTTTAAAGAAGGAATGGAGCATATTCTCTATGCTATACTGAGTGGAAGTTCCTTAAGAGAGCTTCTATGGTCCCTATTCATTTAAAAAATAAATCCAGATATGTATAGAGTAAAAAGTTAAAGTTCCCCTTAATCTATCCCCTCTCCAGGGAAAATGCTGTTAACATTTGCTATGTATCCTTCCAGACTCTTGTATGCATTTATCTATACATGTGTATCCCTTAAGTTGTATGATTAGCCAGGCACTGTCTAAGACCTTGATGTGAATTAGGTTGTTTAATTCTCATGACTCTGTGAGATAATAGTATTGTTATCTTCATTTTACAGAGTGGTAAACTGAGGCTCAGAAAGGTTCAGTAATTTTCCCTAAGACACATAGTGACTAATTTGTTCTTCCTCCTGAGGAGACAATCTTACTAATGTACATGAATCAAGTTAAAGATTTGGATCCATTCATTTATTTAGTAAACATTTATTGAATGTCCACTCTTTGCCAGGTACTGTACATAAAGCCAGGTATTCAAACACATGATTTCTGTTTTCAGGTACCTGGAAAAGGCAGGCCAATATGTGAGCTAAAAGATCCCCTTCCATTGATCCAGCTAATAAGTGGGTAGAGCAGGATTACAATTCAGGTTTGGTTTAACAATTGTTATACAACTTCTCTAGGTGCATAAAAGGTTTGATAGATTGTTGTTTTAGAGGTAGTCACCTTGAATATTATTGTTTTCATGAGAATATAAGTTTGAAGCTCCCAGAAATCAGTGTCCTACGGTGAAGACACAGTTTGTGAATTGGAGACCATAAATATAAGTTCTGGAAAGTTTTAAATATATATATATATATAGTAGAGCAATACTATAGGGTGAAGAGACTTGGAATTTAATTCCCTAAGGAGCTCAGTTAAAATGTTGAAAAGTGACAGCTTAAATAAAAATAAGCAATTAAAAAGAGAATCAAAGGTCCAGAAAAGAGAAAATAAGAAAGTTGTGTATAAAAAGATCTAATGAGAAAAAAATATAACAAAGAATTGAGGAATTGGATCATAATGGTTGAAAAACTTTAAAGCTGTATGTTGAGACAGAACCAAGACCTTACCTATTGTGCAACACATTCCACAATTCTGGCCAATTTTAACAGACACTGTGGAGGACTGAAGGGAAATGCTTCTCCCTGAGATAAGGGTGGAGAAATTGAGCCACATGAGCACCTGACCTTCAAATGCATAAATGCCAAACACTTTTAGAGCTAATTGGCAACCTGTACAGGGATAGAAGAATCAGGGGATTAGTCTTATAAACATGCTATGGGATTTTACATAGGGGGCAAAAAGGAAGGCTTGATTGGAAACTTTACAGAATGGCTGTATACCCTTTGTTACTGCAGAAACATTTACATATACAAACACATAGAATGTGGTGGCTTTGATGGGGCAGATTAAGCAGGAAGATTGAAAAATTAAATTAAAAATGAGGAAGGAAAAGAAAAATGTTGAGATTCTTAAATTGTTTACAAAGAAACTGGAGTCTAAGACAGAATTTGGTTCTCGTGACTGAAACGTTTCTTTGGTGTTGGAAAAAGTATTGCTGTCATATCTGTTTAGAATTTTTTTTTTTGGCAAAATCTTGTGGCATCTCCTGGAGGACTTTAAAAACAGGAGCAATTTCATCTGTCTGGAATGGTCTGTGTCAGCACTTGCCCTAGGCAAGGTTACCGCATAGGCAAAAAGTTCCCTTCCCTCTTCCTACCAGAGGACCCCTCCCCCACTGTCCCACTCCTTGCCCTTAACCCTCCCACCATAGGTTGACCCCCTTTTCTTGGACCACGGTTCCAATGTGACCTTCTACATAAAGCAAATCCCCTTTCCCTCAGCTCTCCAGGTGCTAGGGACACACTAGGTTTCACCCTTTACAGCCTATTTGCATTTAAAAATAGGACCTTGGTTAACCCACACTAATCTGGTAGTGGTGGAGCTTCAGCCAGTGTAACCAAGTGGAGAGAAGTCCAGGCGAGAGGGGAATGTTTTTGGTCACTGGGGAAAAGGGGTGTGGTAGCTGCTTTCCTGGAAGCTATTAAATCCCAGATGTGGGCTTGCTTCAGTGTGGTACTGCCTCAAGGGAGCAGGCAGGGGGTGAAGAGGAGGGTGTCTATACTCTGTGACCTCACAAAGTTGCCATTAATTCTATGAGTTGGTGGTTTCCAACTACCTTTCCCTGCACCCGGCTGCCTTTGCAACACTGCAACACCCTGTGACTTGGCTCTAACTAGGGGCTTTCAGCAGCATGTCTTTGTGCCTAAGAGCCAGTGCCCAATTTTCCCATCACAGTCCTCCATGTGAACATCAATTCTGAGTTTCAGCAGTGGTGGCTGCTGAAGATCAGTCACAGCCATACTCAGTTCAAAGAGATTTTCAGAGTTCTTCAAAGTTCCAGTCCTCAGGAACCCATAAGAAAGGGACTGTTTGTGCTCACGGTGTGTGTCGGCTTTATGAAGAAAAAAAAAAATGTGTGGTTTTATGTGAAGAAGGGGAAAGCTGCAAAAGGAAATCTACTCAAAGAGCTTATATGAGTAATTTGGTAAATTTCATGTTGGATCAACAAACATTCAAGAGCTCCCACTATGTGCCAGGTTGTTAGACATGGCGAGTAACAAGAAGGATAAAGCAAGGTTCTTGCTGTGAAGGAATTCAGTCTAATAGACGACATTCCGTGTAAGAAATGGCACGTTTGAGGTAAGCAAGAGTATTTAAGAGCAGGAGATTGCCCTTGGCTCAATCTGCTGCTAATTGGGATCACAGAAGGTTGTCCCAGGGAGATGACATTTGAGCTGAATAGGAGTAAGCCAAACGAAAGAAAGGTGGGAAGGGCGGTCTGTGCAGATGGAATCACATGGACAGAGGCATGGAGGCATGAAACTACTTGACATGCGTGGGTAACGGGAGCAGGCTGCAATTATTACAGCAAAGTGTGGGGAAGGGGGAGGGGCAAGAGATGAGGCCAGAGGGGCAGGTTGGGCTGCAGGAGAGAGAGAAAGCCCTGTTTCTGTTGTTAAGGAGTATAGACTTTATCCCGAGGGGAGCCACTGAAGGATTTTAAGCAGGTCAGATTTGCATCTTAATTAAACTGTCTGTCACTTTGGGGGAAATCATTCAAATTGCTCATGGGATGAATTCATTCGAGAATTCTATTGAAAGGATAGATTTGCAGATCTAGCCATAGTTAAATTCAAGGCTCCGTTTTTCCAAGAGTGTATTAGTCTGTGGCTTTTTAAAGGGTATCCCTAAAACAATTTACAGATAGATGCATGTTTCTATCTCCAAAGCTCAACATCATTTGGGGAGATGCAGCACTTCTAAATAGTGCTTAAATGTAACAGTGTTTGATGAGAGTCTTGTCACTTCTACCATTTATTCACATCGTAATAACAATATCAGGTTGGGAATGCAAATTGTGCTATGATCTTTTTGTTTTCTTTAGCAAAAGTCATCTGGGAAGGCGCTGTTTAACCTAAGTTGCAGCCATCTAAATCTTGCTGAAAAGGAATATTTTGGATTAGAATTCTGTAGTCATTCTGGAAATAATGTAAGTTGGTTTCATTATAGGGTTCCTTGTGTCTAAAATTGCTTCTAAACACAGTTTGGAGCTAGGTGTGTAGGGCTCAAACTCCTGATTGAAAAATAGAAAAAAAAACATTTTAACCTTTGCAAAGTGACTGGATTTAATAATTATTTTCCCTTCTCCCTACTTTTCTATTTAGTCACCTCAGTTCGCCAAACACAAACTCTTCTACCCCATGCTCCTCTTTTGTCACTTTGTGAACAGCTAACTATGGTTTATCTATTTTGACTTTCCAGAGGCTGAACCTCGACCTCCACAGTTGACTCTTAACCTCAATGATGAGTATTTGGGTGACTTCACCCTCTCTGGAGTCCTAATATTCCTGATGTTCTTCCTGCTGTGTCCTGCCTGTTATCTGGCACCTTTTCATAAAGGCTCATTACATCTATTAAGCTGGCATTTGGGGGATGTAGGATTCAAACATAGAGCCAAATGCCTTCATTACAGTTTTCATAGCAACTAATGAGCCTTGTATATGACACCTCTGTCATCCTACCAGCAGGGGAGTATTGATTCAAATGTCAACAACAAACAGATAGATCAACAATGTTCACTGTCATTGTGAAAATACAGTGGGAAAGTTTCAGTGTGGAGGAGGCATGCCAGTTCTTAGACATTGCTGTTTCTAACTTTCTTTAGAGTTTAAATCATCTTGGTATTTGTTTATTTCATGCTTACTTTTATCTGGTACCAAAAAAAGTTGCACTTAATGCCATGTTTTACCAATCCTTTCATTAATTTTATTACAGGTCTGGTTGGAACTTCTGAAGCCCATTACAAAACAAGTAAAAAGTAAGTATTGAAAACCTTTTAAGGAAGATAATTCCCAATTAAAACTTGAAAATATTTCAATATTTCAGCAATGACACACTATTTATCATATTAATATAAGGAGAGAAAGGGGCTTTGATGTATTGTTTCAGTTCTTCATACATCTAATGTATTTAACAATTTAAAAAATTCATTTTAACTTTCCTGGAGATGAAGAAAATTATGCTGCTGGATCTTTGAGTGAAAATGAAGAACCCCAGTAATCATAGCACTCTGTGGATTGGGTCTGGGAATATATTTCACGTTCTAGCACTACAAACTTTTGAGAATCTTTGATATCAATCTGCGATGTCATTCATCTTCTGCTTGTTCATTCATGTCAGTTCATATCTAAGTGTCTATTAAGTATGAAATATTCCTCCCCACCCTGTATTTCACCATCTAGTGTGGTGGTTCTCAAATTTTAGTATGTATAAGGATCATTTGGGGCTCTCGTTAAAATACAGATTACTGGGCCTCATTCCTGGGTTGAAGGCCAGAAACCTGCATTTTCAACAAATTCCACTGATGTTTCTTATGCTGGTGGATTTCAGTCAACACTTTGCAAAACATTCTCTTGTAGTGTTTCTTCCCCTATCAGCTCTTTATGTTTTGGTACTTTTCACAGTTCTGTCTCTCTTCCACCATAAAATGATATTATATTATTCCAACAGTTTCTGAACTGATTTCCCTTAACCCATCATATACACTACTTCCAAAGGGAACTATTGAAAATGTTCTGCTTAAAATGTTTCCATGACTCCATATTGCCCTTAAAATAAACTATAAACTCGTTAGCATATTCACAAAACCCTGGACTCTGCCTGCCTTTTTAGCCTTAACTCTGCCACTGACCACTTTGAATTCCTACCTTTCCTGACTTTGACTAAACTAACCTCAGCTGTAGGCTTCTCAGGTAAAATAGAGGATGCCAAACTAAACTGGAATTTCTGATAAACAAAGAATAATTTCCTGATAAAAAATATGCCCCATGCAATCATTCATCTGAAATTCAAATTTAACTGGGACTCCTGTATTTTATTTTCTAAATCTGGCGGCCTTATTCAGATTTCAACTCTTATAGGAAGATTTCCCCGAATTTCTCCAAACTTTTTTTTCCTTCTTGTGCTTCCCCAGTACTCAGTGCTTATAACACTTTGTGGCATTATACCAGAATGTGAGTGCTTAGTTGTCATTTTATTCCCAATACCTACCTAGTGCAATGCTTGGCATGTAATAGACACTCAAAAACATTTGCTGAATGATGCTAAATTCTGCATGTATGTGTTCACTTTAGATGCAAAGTGTTTCTTATTTTTAAATGCAAGTAAGAATTAAGGTAAGTAGATATGCTTTAACGTACATTTTAAGATACATAGAGGCATCAGTCCATACTTCTTATAGTTCCCCTTCATGAGATCCTTCAGCCAGTGATACTCATCTGCCTCTAAAGCAGGTGTCTTCTCTCACCCAGGATTGCAGAATCCTAAGTAGCAAGTATAATATTTTTCAAAATGGGACACTTCTTAAGAGAGAACACAGTAGGCTCCAAAGAGGCACATCTTTACCAAAAGAAACTCAAAGGGAAGGAGGGTAGGAAGAAGACTAGGAGAACTTTCCTGCTATCCACATAGAGACACAATCTAGAAATAACAGCATCTGAGAAATATTAAAATTAAAATTTAAAAGTCTAGGAGGGAGTAATGGGGAGAGGAGGGAAGAGAAAAGGGAAGTGTGTGTGTGTGTGTGTAAATACCTGTAACTGTTGTGATGGACATGTAAATAAAACTTATGAAGTTATTGTGTTTTAAGATCCTAAGGAGCTTGTTTTCAAATTTATGGTGAAATTTTTCCCAGTGGACCCTGGACATCTGAGAGAAGAACTTACAAGGTATAGTACTTATCTGAGTGTCTGCTGCATGATATTACTTAAGAATCATTATTCTCCATTTACCAGAGAATGGACTTCTAGTCTTCTTTGGAAGACTTGATTCTGAGGCACTCTGGGAGTTGGTGAGGACCTGGAGAGAAGGAGGGCCTGGCTGGTACTCAAAGTGTTAATCTTCCAAAGGGCTGGGACTTCAAAGAGAAGGAGGGAAGATGTTCTAGAAGTGATAGCCAGCATGGATGCGCACTTGGGTGTTATGACATTAACTGCTTCAACAGAGTGCATACCTTCATTGCATATGTGTTCCAGTCAGAGGGCAGCTTCATAGCACAAGTGTAATGCCAATTGATTTTCATGGATATTGAAACTAGTCTGTGTGTATGTGTATCCCATAGGTAGAATGTGATTATGACATATACCTATAAAAATTTAAAAACTAAAAAAGTGTAAAATTTATAAATTATTTATAATGTATAATATAAACTATTGATACTTTCATTATAATTATTTAATACTTATAAACTATTAATAATTTAATATAACTTAATATTAATTTATGATGATAAATTATTGAACCTTATAAAAGTAAAATACTTCATACTTTTAAAACGTCCAAAAGTTAAAAAGTAAAAAATATAAAACATTTTAAATAGTGTTTTTATACTTATAAATAATGCCCTTTAAAACTACAATATAAACCTACTTCTTTTTTTTAGCACAGCCCCCATTACTTTCTTTTTTTAAATATATTTTATTGATTATGCTATTACAGTTGTCCCATTTCCCCCCTTCTCTCCCCTCCACCCTGTACCCCCTCTCCCACCCACATTCCCCCCCCTTTAGTTCATGTCCATGTGTCATACTTATGAGTTCTTTAGCTTCTACATTTCCTGTAAGATTCTTGCCCTCCCCTTATCTATTTTCAACTTACATTCTATGCTACTTATTCTCTATACCTTTTTCCCCTCTCTCCTCCTCCCACTCGCCTGTGGCTAACCCTCCATGTGACCTCCATTTCTGTGGTTCTGATCCTGTTCTAGTTGTTTACTTAGTTTCTTTTGGTTTTGCTTTAGGTGTGGTTGTTAATAATTGTGAGTTTGCTGTCCTTTTACTATACATGTTTTTTCTTTATCTTCTTTTCTTAGATAAGTCCCTTTAGCATTTCATAAAATAAGGGCTTGGTGATGATGAACTCCTTTAACTTGACCTTATCTGAAAAGCACTTTATCTGCCCTTCCATTCTAAATGAGAGCTTTGCTGGATAGAGCAATCTGGGATATAGGTCCTTGTCTTTCATGACTTGGGATATTTCTTTCCAGCCCCTTCTTGCCTGTAAGGTCTCTTTTGAGAAATCAGCTGACAGTCTGATGGGAACTCCTTTGTAGGTGACTGTCCCCTTATCTCTTGCTGCTTCTAGGATTCTCTCCTTTGTTTTTACCTTGGCTAATGTAATGATGATGTGCCTTGGTGTGTTTCTTCTTGGGTCCAACTTCTTTGGGGCTCTCTGAGCTTCTTGGATTTCTTGGAAGACTGTTCCCTTTGCCAGATTGGGGAAGTTCTCCTTTATTATTTGTTCAAATACGTGCTCAATTTGTTGCTTTTCCCCTCCCCCTTCTGGTACCCCTATAATTCGGATGTTGGAACATTTAAAGGTGTCCTTGCAGTTCCTAAGCTTCTCGTCATTTTTTTGAATTCTTATTTCATCATGCTTTCCTGCTTGGTTGATTCTATCTTCCTTCTGGTCCACTGTATTGTTTTGAGACTCAGTTTCCTTCCTTTCACTATTGGCTCTCCTCCGTATATCTTCCTGCATCTCTTTTATGGTAACCTGCATCTTTTCATCTAATTTGTGCCTAAAATCAACCAATTCCGTGAGCTTTCTGATCACCAGTGTTTTGAACTGTGTATCTGATAGATTGGCTATTTCTTGGTCGCTCAAAAGGATGAGTCCTGGGGGACTGATCTATTCTGTTGGAAACATATGTCTCCCTGTCTCTCTTTTCTTTTTTTTTTTTTTCTGGTCTGGTCGCTCTTGTTACGGTGGGGGGCAGAGCCTTAGGTGTTCACCGGGGCTGGGCACCCCAGTCACTAGATTGTGACATTATATGTGGGGGCGGGGGCGGGAGCGGGAGCGGGGACGGGAGGGAACAATGGCGGTAGTTCCGTTTTCCTGGGCTCAGACCCTTCTCTGGGATCCTGGGCTGCGAGCTCTGCCCCAGTCCACAATTGCTGCTTCACTGGGTCTGCCAGCCGCAGCTTGAGTACTCAGGGATCACTGCTGTGTTCTTGCGCCCCGGATGGCTGTCAAGCCGATTTTGCGCCAAATTTTCCCCAACCTCTGCGTGCCGCCAACCCGCGCCAGCCCCGCACCCTCCTGGCTTGTCTTCTCCTACCAGTCTGGATGTACGGGTTTACTTCAATTTCTTGGTTGTCCGACTTCCATTCAGATAAATCCTCTGTCGGTTCTGGGTGTTATTCTGTCTGTAAATTATTGTTGTTCTAATCTTGGTTGTGTGAGGAGGTATGGTACGTCCACCTATTCCTCCATCTTGCTGGAAGATATAAACCTACTTCTTAAAATAATGCACTTTAAAGATAACATTCTCCAAAGCCTTACTCTGGTTTTCAGACATTAGACTTTTACATGTAGAAGTGATATAGGAGATAATCTAGTCCAGCCCTCTTCATTTATAGATGAGGAAAATAGCTCCTAGGAGATAGAATGACTTACCCCAAATCACAGGATGTTGACAGTTATTCTCCCTGAAGTCTTCCCACCAATGTGGTTCACCCTACCTCTTTCATACCTTTTCTACAGGAATATTTCTTTTTAAGGTGTCATTGCAAAAATCACTTTTCACAAATCAGTCTCTCTCTCTCTCAATTCTCTCCACCTTTGTAAGTTATAGGCCACTTTCCCAGATAACTTGATATCTTGGTATGTATTTATATCAATTTGCTAACCCATTTTAGTTAAGTCTCAAATTATGACCAATTTTGAAGGAGAAAAACTTTCTCCCCCCTCCAAAAAAAAAAAAGAATGAGAAAATCAATATAATGATAAATGATCCATCAGCTGTTCAGAATAAGGATTTGGTATTTGTAGCTGATACCTGCCTTCTTAAGAACAACGAATGTGCCAAATGACAAGAAGTTTCCCTTTTTTCTTGTGAGGGGCAAAATAAAATTCACTTTCCCTGTAGCAATTGAGGCTGATGATTGTATTTACATTTATATTTGAAAGCAGGGAATGGAAATGGTTAGAATTCCTTTATTTTTCCTTCATTGGTCCATGTAAGCATATTTAACTGTAGTGATTTGATAAGGATGCCTTGTACGGGTCCAATATATGAGTTACTGAGGCTGGTGTACAAATATAACTTCTTTAATTGAATCATCTCTAACTAAGTAGGGGAGCTCACATTTGGAAGGAGTATAATGATGAATGCTTTTGTAAATTGAATAATTATCTGCTAATTTACCTGATTTTTCCTAATCTAGATTTTCATCTATCATTTAAAATTAATTTTGATTCTCCACATTGCCTTCACAGCTTAATTAGTTTTAAATAAAAGTCTATATAAAGCTCTATTTAAATAAATAGAAATGCACACTGTAGATACTCAATACATATTTTAATGTATAAAATAAAATACTGGAAGCAATTTTGGACCATGGAAGAAAGCATTTAGTGATAGAATCTTAATTATACACATCTTTTCAAATGTTATTTCTCCTTTGATATTGGCTTAAGTGTGTGAGACAAATGTCATGTATTTTCAGAGTTTTGGATACTAACCAGCACTTTATGCCTCTGATAAATTGTTGGTAGGAATAAGGTAGTTTGACTTCATTCCATTCAGTACATACTAATTCCATACATGCTCTGTGCAAAGTGCTGGGCTAGGCTGTGGTGATATAGAGAAGGCAATCCAGGAGAATTGTCAGAAGCATGGTCTTGACACCTTAATTTCTGAAACACATTTTTTTTTGATAGGAGGAGGCCTAAAGTCAGTTGCAGACCTGAGTTCTAATCACAGTTTCACTATTTTTGGGTGATACAACCTTGCCCAAATCACCTATTCTCTGTCTTCCCATAATTATGAAATGGAATGATTGTTCCTACCCTGGCAACCTCCTAAGTTGTTTTGATAGTGAGTACTTGATTGCATTTTGTAAATAAAACAGTACTGGCCTCTTGAGAAGGCTGATTCTTGCTGAATTTCCCTTTCTTTCTGTCTGGGTATGCGGCTTTGCTACGTGGCAGAAACCACCAGAGGCTGATTGGCCAACTCCTTCAAGTCACTGGGAGGATTTGGCCAGGGTGATTCCTAATGGCTGTAGGCCTGCCAAAGTGCTGGGTCAGCTGAGTTGTGGTTTAGTGCTGGTTTGAGGCTGAAGCAAAGCCTATGTATTACTCACTACCCCATAAAAGCATCTCACTGACTGGGGTACCATTTCTTTCTTGAAACATTTTGGATCTGGGAGAAGGGACATGCTTCTTTCTTGTTCCTGTTTCTTTGTCAAGAGATTTTTCTCAACTTCTTTCTAGGTATCTTTTTACTCTTCAAATAAAGAAGGATTTGGCCCTAGGAAGGCTTCCATGCAGTGACAACTGTACAGCACTGATGGTATCCCACATCTTACAATGTAAGTAGTGAATGTTGGCTTTGGGGACTATCAACCAGGCAAAGAAACAAGTAAAGGAGCTGAGCACCCCCAGCATTCCCATCATTATATTATAATAGAAAGCCAAGATAAGATATGTAGAAGCAGAATGCTGCAATAGAAAGGGATTGCCATTGTAGTCATGGAAATGTGGATTCAAATCCTGTCTCTACTGCATTCTAACTGTTGTAGGCTTAAGTAAAGTCCTCTCATCTGTCTGTGTCTAAGATGCCTAGTCTTTAAAACAGTGACAAGACTATTTTGTCACAAAGCAGTTATGTTTATGTATATTAAAAGTAAATGTTGATTTTTGTCTATGTGGGTCTAACTTTACCCTCTCACTATCTGGGGCTTGCTGTCCAGGAACTAGTTTGGACTAATTCAGAGATGGACTTTGCCAGGCAGGCCCCCACTCTCTCTACTTGCCCCAGGATATATTTCTGGTATATGCTTTCTGGTGTGGCACACTGTCAGGTTTGATGTGATTTCCATGTTGCTCTGTATCATGATTCCAGACAACAAAGCACAGAGTACAACAGGTAAAGAGAGGTTAAATTGGAAAAAGGCTTCAGGCATGTATTAGAGTTTTGCATATACTAACAGTCAAGTAGTTGGACTACGATGAATTATGAAGACTGGGAGAAGGAGCCTAGGAAACAGTGGGGGCCTGCTTGGAAGTGGGTGTAGGTGGGCAGGCCAGGCTGTTCCTGTACCCTAAGACAGGGTTGAGGCAGCTGAAGATAGTATATCTTCTTCTAGGACTGGCTGTGCTTTCTTTTTTAGAAAGGTCTTCCAAGAATAGGCTGTTCCTTACTAGTCCTGCAGGATCATAAATTTATTTTTTGTTTCACAAGTTCATTTGTTTACCTCTATCCCTTATATTCCTTATGGTCCAGAATAGGAAAATTTCTGTTTTCACTGGGAACTCTAGAATGAAGTTCATGGATGTGGCAGTTTCTGAATCAGTGTTTTACCAGTCAGTGACTCCTGACTGGGGCAGATGATGACAGCCCCAGGATCTCAGAAAGACAGTGAGCAGTGAGAGCAATAGTAATCATGGAAGGCTTATAGAGGAGGTAACTTTGAAGCAGGGCCTTAAAAGGATGCAGAAGAGTTGGATAGGTAGTAACAAGCAGAGACAACAGCATAAAAATGGTAGTGGATCAAGAAATCATATATACAGAAGATGCAGCTCAAGTAAAGCTCAAACATAGGTTTCTGGAATGCTAAGGACACTAACCATGTGTCCAGTATTGTGTTTGGCTTGGCAGGGGTCATGGGGTGAGGTAAATGGAGAAAATGTTGGAAGACTTATCCTTCTCCATTAGCTGCCTATTATGGCAGCAGTCAGAGGATTGAGGCTCCCTGACAGCCTCTGCTGGGGGAGCCCAATTTTATTCTTAATGGTTCAGCATTATAGATTTGGACATTCCCTGGTGGCCATTTCAGTCAAAGCATAGAACACTTCAGCTTTTCTAGAGAATATTTTGTCAATAGAGGCTCTTCCCCCACCACAGAAAAAAGGCTAAAGTTTCAAGGAGTCAGCTCTTCACAATCCATCCATGTCAGACTACTTCACTGGATGCTAAGGCAGTGTGCAGAACACAACCACATTGCTCAATCATTTGCTCTTTCATCCCAGTATTTATGCTCTAAGTCAGGGGTGTCAAACTAATTTTCACTGGGGGCCACATCAGCCTTGCAATTGCCTTCAAAGGGCTGGATGTAATTTTAGGACAGTATAAATGTAACTACTCAGCAGTTAAGGGAGAGCTTGGTGCTGCCACCTGGTAGAAACAAGGTGCTGGGCTGGATAAAACAAGGCGGAGGGCCAGATTTGGCCTGCAGACCTTCTGTTTGCTACCTGGGCTCTAAGCATTCAAGAATCTCCACATTCTGACCTCTCATCTGCTTAAGTTTCTCTTACACACCCCTCTGGTTCTAGCCAGACTCTCCCTCCCAAACACAACTTGTATATTTCAAACAAAGCCTCATTTTAATGAATACCTTTAATAACTGTTCTTTGTGTCTTATTCAACAAAAATTTATTGAGTACCTAATACATGCCAGGTACTATTCCGGGCACTGGGAACATAGCAGTGAACTAGGCAGACAAAAATTCTTGCCCCCATGGAGCTCACATTTTGGCAGTGGAAAAAAATCAGGCATTAACCAAAATAAGGAAATACTCATATATCATGTATGTTATAAGGTTATAAATGCATTCAAGAAAACAAAGTTATGAAAAGGAGATGGGGGATTCTAGGGGTGGGTAATTAATTTTTAAGTAAAGTGGTCAAGGTAGGATTCACTGTGAAGGTGATAGCTGAACAAAGACTTGAAGGAGGTGATAGAGCAAGCCATGTAGAAACCCAGTGGAAGGAAGTTCCAGTCAGAGAAAACATCTATCACCATGGGCCTGAGGTGGGACCATGCTGGAATGTCCAAGAAACTTTAGGCAGGCTTTGTGGCTGCCTAGAACTGAGTGAGAGAGGGAAAGAGTAATTATAGCGGACCTTAAAAGCACATTAAAAACCTAGAACATTATTTCGAGATGGGAATCTAATGAAGCATTTAAAGCAGAGGAGTGAAGTGTTCTGAATTAGGTTTTAACAAGATCATCTTCACTACTATGGTGAAAATAGAAACTTAAAACAAGTAGTAAATAAGCCATAGAGATCTAATGCACAATATCATGAATAGAGAAAATAAACTGTACTATGATTATGTAATGTGCTAATATTACTACAATGCCAATCATAGTACAATATGTAAATATATCAAAATAACACCCTGTACATCTTAAACTCATACAGTATTGCATGTCAAATTTATTCAATAAAAAGGGAATGAAAATAGACCTTCTGAGGAATAGTGGAAGTAGGAAGATCAGATAAGAGGCTATTGCTGGAGAGAGAGGGATAATGATAATTCGGACCAGTGTGATAACACCAAAGGTGCTCATAATATTTGTTACCTTCTGTTACAGATGATATTTATTCATTTGTATGTCATAGGTCTCTTCCTAGATTGTCAGAGTCTTACATAGAGAGAAAATTCCTTAGGGACAATATAGGGTCCACAACTCAACAGTTTTTAGTAAATTTACAGAGTTGTGCAACCATTAGCACAATCCAGTTGTAGAACATTACCATCACGTCAAAAGAGACCTCTCATGCCCATTTGCAGTCACTCCCTCTTCTCATGCTCAACCTCTGCAGCCACTGACTTACTTTCTATTTTTATAAATTTGTCTTCTCTGGATATTTCATATAATGGGAGTGATAAAATATATGGTCCTTTTCATCTGACCATTTTTCACTCTGCATGTTTTTGAAATTCATACACATTCTAGAATGAATCACAGTAATTTGTTTTTTCTATTGCTGAGTAGTATTCTATTTTGTGGATATATCACATTTTGTTTCTCTGTATACCTGGTCATAGACATTTGGATTATTTCCAGTTTAAATAATATGAATAATGTTTTGAACATTGACATGGCCACATGTTTTTATTTCTCTCAAATAGATTCCTGGGAATATAGTTGATTACTTCATCTTACAGTAATTTATACTTAACATTTTAAGAAACAGCCAAAATGCTCTTCAAGTTATGACAATAGAGTAAGAGATATATATGATTTCCAATTACTCCACATCTACACCAACATTTGGTGTTGTCTATCTTTTTGAGTATGGCCATTCTAGTGAATATGAAGAGGTAACTTGTTACAATTATAATTAGCATTTATATTGACTGATGATGTTAAACACCTTTATACCTGCTTATTAACAATTTCTGTTTTCTTTGGTAAAATACTTATTCAAATATTTTACCACTTCAAAAAGAGTTGTCTTCTCATTGAATTTTAAGAGATTTTTATATATTCTGATTAAAATCCTTTGTGAGATATGTAATTTGCTATTTTCCCCCAATCTGTGGCTTGACTTTTCATTTTCTTAATGCTGTCTTTTGGAGTGCAACAGTTTTTAGTTCTGATGGCATTCTACTTTCTCAATATGTTTAGTGGATCATGCTTTTGGTGTAATATCTAAGAACTCTTCACCTAACCTAAGGTCACAAAGATTTTCTCCTAAGTTTTCTTCTAGAACATATATAGGCTTATCTCCTAGATTTAGGTCTATGGTCCATTTTTTATTCTTTTTGTATGCTTACATAGTAAAGTGTGTGGGATAGGAATCCAACTTCATTTTTTTTTTTTTGCATGTAGCTGTCCATTTGCCCCAATTGTTGAAAAGACTATTATTATTTCCCCATAGAATTGCCCTAGAATCTTTGTCAAAAACTAATTGACCATAAGTGTAAGGGCTTATTTCTGAATTTTCAACTATGTTTTGTTAATCTATTTGCCCTTATGCCATTACCACACTGTCTTATTTACTATAGCTTTGTATGAATCTTTGAAATGGGGAAGTGTACATCAAAGAGCTTTGCTCTCCTTTTTCAAAACTGTTTTGTTATTTTGTATCCTGTACACTTTCATGTAAATTTTGAGATCATTTATTAATTTCTACAAAATATTGGTGGGAATTGCATTAAATTTGTACATCAATTTTAGCAGAATTATAATCTTTACCATGTTCAGTCTTTGAAACTATGAACTAGAAATTTCTCTCAATTTATATAGGTCTTTTAGAAATTTATCTTGGCAATGTTTTGTATTTTTCAATATACGTGTTACACATATTTTGTCAAATTTTTCCCAAATATTTTATTCTTTATATATGCTATTGTAAATGAAATTGTTTTCCTAGCTTCATTTTTGGATTGCTTGGTTGGTAGTATATGCAAATACTATGACTTTTTGTATATTGATCTTCTATTTCACTACCTTGCTGAACCCATACATTAGTTCTAGTAGATTTTTTGTGTGGATTCCTTAGGATTTTCTACACTCAGGACCATGTGGACTACAAGTAAAGACAGTTTTATCTCCTTCTTTTTAGTGCAATCTAAAAATATTTCTTCCTGTTGCCTGATTGCAACCACCAGTACAATGTTAGATCAAAGTGGCAAGAGCAGACATCCTTGTCTTCTACCTGGTCCTAAGGGAGAGCATTCAGTTTCACACCACTTGGTGTAATTATAATCTTAGTTGTCAAATTTATATTTTACTTTATTTTTTATATTTGTTTTCTCTCTCTCTTTGTTTCTATTGTCCACTTGTCTCCATTCTCCCCACTCTCCATTCTCCCCACTTGTCTCCATTCTCCCCCACTCTCCCCTACCCCAGCCATCCCCACCTCCCATCCTTGATCCTATCCTCCGTTGGCTTTGTCCATGTGTCCTTTATACATGTTCCTTGATGACCCTTCCCCCTTTCCCCCCATTATCCCCTCCCACCTTTCCTCTTGTTACTGTCAGTTAGCTGTAGATTTTAATAGTTTACTTATTTCAGGTTGAAGAAGTTCCCTTCTATTCCTTGTTTGTTGAATATTTATATCATGAATTGGTGTTGGGTTTTGTCCAATGCCTTTTTTGCATTTATTGGGATGATAATGTACACTTTGTTCTTTATTCTATTAATAATGTATGTTACATTAATTAATCTTCACATGTGAACTGATCTTACAATCTTGGAATAAATTTAACTTTATCATAATGTGTAATATTTTTTTTTACATTTCTGGATTCAATTTATTAGTGTTTTGCTTAGGATTTTTGCCTCTGTGCCATAAGGGATATTGATCTGTATGTAGCGTTCTTTTTCTTGTGAACCTTTGTCTGGTTGCGGTATCAGAGTAATACTGGCCTCATAGAATCAGTTGGTAAGTATTCATTTCTTTATTTTCTGGAAGAGTTTGTGAAAATTGATATTTATATATTCTTTGAATATTTGATAGTATTAATCACTTAAATCCTATGCGCCTCAGTGAGTTTTAAAGAAATATGTATATTTATCAATTTTGGCAGTAAGTAAAATCCATTGATTTGATCTTCTAAGAAAGCGCGCTATATAAAGATTTTCATTATAATGTGATTTTTTTTTGAAATATACATACATATGTACCACACCTGTCTAAAAATGAGTATGCCTTGTGTCTAAAACACAGGAGAGCCTTGGGTATGTGGCTCATTGGCTGGGGCGCTGTCTCATACACCAAAAGGTTGAGTGTTTGATCACTGGTCAGGGAATATATCTAGGTTGCTGGTTTGATCCCCTGTCAGGGCATGTATGGGAGGCAGCCAACTGATGTTCCTCTCTCTCTCTCCCTTCCTTTCAAAAATCAATAAACATATCCTCAGGTGAGCATTTTAAAAACACAATATAAAACAAAAGAGAAAATAAGTTTCTAGCACTCAATATGGGTGCCCTCATTTCCATATATGTATTTTACCCAATAGGAGAGCAACACTGGATTCTACAGAAAGTTTATTTGCTCTTACAATTCATAAACTACTAACAGGTTTAGATATCTGTAT
The DNA here is from genome assembly GCF_004126475.2 of Phyllostomus discolor. Lineage (NCBI taxonomy): Eukaryota > Metazoa > Chordata > Mammalia > Chiroptera > Phyllostomidae > Phyllostomus > Phyllostomus discolor. Next base: position 82,053,973 of record NC_050198.1, on the reverse strand, counting down.
AGCCATTTTAAAAATGTTACAATGTGCGCTTTAATTGGAAAAATAATTTTGGGTTTCCATTTTATGGTAGATTAGAAGTCACAATTTAAAACCAAGTAGAGACCTACCTCTTAAGGGGAAGTCAATAACCAGAGAGTGATTCATATCAATCTGATAGTTTGAAGCCATTTACTGTGGGAGCAGATAGTCCTATATACCTCAATTGCCTTCATAGGCAGTGCTGTAATAGAAGTTTCTAACAATAAACTGGACACATCTAGAAAAGAGTAGAATATGATCAGGGATTAACTGCAAGCAAATAAGCCAATGGATAAAAGACAAATAGCATATGATCTCACCTATAAAAGGAACTTAATGAACAAAAAAATGTAATGAGAAAAATAGAACCAGAGACATGGGAACATGAAACAGTCTGATGGTGACCAGAGGGAATGGGGGAGGGGGATAATGGTGGAATAAAGGGGAAGGGATGAGTCAAAGAACATGTATGAGTGACATATGGACATGGACAACAGTGTTGGACTGACTATGGGAGCAGGGGGTGGACTGGGTGGAGGAGGGCAAAGGGGGAACATTGGGACAACTGTAATAGAACAATAATAAAATATTTAAACATCAGGAAAAAAATAAAAAAAAATAATGATCTATGTGTTTTTAAAAAGCCAGAATGATTTTTCTACTGGGGATTACAGATAGCTGTGACTGGCTTGCATTATAGTTAGGGGTCTGAATTACTTTGCGGGGGTTGCTATAACAAAATACCACAGAGTAGGTAGCTTAAATGGTAGAAATTAGTTTCTCACAGTCTGGAGACTAGAATTCTGAAACTGAAGTTTTGGTCTCTTCTGAGGCCTCTCTCCTTGTCATCTCTCATGATGCCATCCTTACCTGCTCTTTCCTCTGTGCGCCTGCATTCCTTGTGTCTCTAAATTTCCTCTTTTTATAAGGACACCAGTCAGCTTGGATTAGGGGACACTCTTCAGGCTCATTTTAACTTAATCACTCGTTTATAGGCCCTACCTCCAAATACAGTCATATTCTGAGGTGCTAGGGTTTAGAACATCAACATATGAATTTGACAGGGGGAGAAACAATTCAACCTATAACAGGGACTGAACAGATGTAGACGAGACCTTAAACAGAATGCAGGAGAAGAAAAATTCAAAATAATCTGTGAACTTAGGGTTTTTAAGACCTGCATTTTGCCCTGGCTGGTATGGCTCCATCCAGTGGTTTGAGCTCCACCCTGCAAGTCAAAGGGTCACCAGTTCGATTCCCAGTTAGGGCCATGCCTGGGTTGTGGGCCGGGTCCTCAGTTGGGGGTGCATGAGAGGTAATCACATATTGATGTTTCTCTCCCTCTCTTCTCTCTCTAAAAAATAAAGAAAAAAATTTAAAAAGAAGACCCACATTTTATCTGTGAGTTATTATGCAGGGATTTCATAGCAATTCACTGCTTCTGATTTGAAAAAGAATCAATTAGATCCACCGCATATCCTAAAACATAAATAGACTAAAGCATGGAGAGAGAGGCTTTGGATGCATTGGCTGCAAAGAAATGGCTGTTTGCGGGAGGTCAGAGGGTCTATCCACTAGGTACTCCATTGTTTAACTCCTTAATGGTAATGTGAAAAACATCACTTTTCTATTATACAGCAGAACTGGGAAACTTTCATGAAGAAACAGATAAGAAACATTTGGCACAAACCCGGTACTTACCAAACCAAGACTGTTTAGAGAGCAAGATCATACACTTTCACCAGAAGCACATGTAAGTACTTTAACTGTCACCTGGTTCTTCCAGCATGGAACACTGCAGCTGGAGACAGACTCTTAAAAGGAAACCCTTCCTTCAGAGAAGCTTCAGGCCCAAGAGAACCCTGAATTCCTCATGAAGTTCTCATGGTGAAGTTGTCATTCATGTTGCATTCATTAGGCTCATAAATTCTTTCCTCTTGTAGTGGCAGGAGCCCAGCTGAATCTGACATTCTGCTACTGGACATAGCAAGGAAGCTGGATATGTATGGCATCAGGCCTCACCCTGCCAGTGATGGTGAAGGGATGCAAATCCACCTAGCTGTTACTCACATGGGAGTACTGGTGTTACGGGTAATAACTCTTTCCTTTAAAGTCCTTCAGCTTTGGATGTTATCTGGATTCGAATTTGAGTGTTTGTCCCCAAGGTGACTTAGCCCCTCAGTCTTACCACCAGCCAGAAAAAGAGGTGATATTTAGAAGTGTTTCAAGTCCATCTTATCCCCTCAATGTGATTTGCTTCCATTTGCAGTCTGTAACTGATTGTTTTGATTCTGAGGAGCACACGCATTAGTTTAGACAAGCATGGTAAAGGGAGAAAGTCAAGAGGCTCTTTGGAACTTTAGACTCTAAATAAGAATATGAATTTTGGCATCCGAAAAGCTTAGGCTGTAACAAATCCATCAGAAACAACTCAAAGGGTCCAGAACATGGTGTTCTCATCCATTTACTGGTTTCATTGGAGGCACCCAGTGTCAGCCAATAGAGAATGGGTGCCCAATCCTGCCAGCAATTGTTGCTGTTTACTGACTCATCTTTACCCATGATTTTGTGACTTTGTTTTCCAGGTTAGAAACCAACTCCAGGCATTTTTTGTCATTAAACCTCACTCCAGGGAACTTGGACAGAAGCTATTTTTTTTCTGTTTGTTTGTTTCAGTCTATTAGGTCTACTCACATCTGTGAACATTCAATGAATTTAGATTCATGTTAAGGGCCAAAAACACTTGCTTAAACTTTGAAATGAAAAGCAGATAGCTAGGCAGGTTTGGGAATGAATCACATGTGAGAAAGGAAGGGGTTACCTCAGACCCACTGACCTGAAGGACCAAATTAAAGCACTGAAGTAAGTCACAAAACAGGTCAAGTATAGACTCAGCTAAAATAATCTTTACCTTCTCCTTTATTTGGTTATGAACTGTAGAGCATGAGAGCCACATTAATGGGCAAAAGACCAATGGATCACTGGGATACCTGTTCACACAGGAGGAAATTTTAACCCATTCCACTCTAATTCTGATCTTTGGTATCTCTTACTTTATGGGAGTAGATGATAAGGGTAGGTGAGCAAAGCCATGATTATTAGTTGTGATCTCTTTCAGTATGAATACTTCTATGGACAGTTGGGAACAATATAACTGCTTTAATTTGTCCTACTGAAATCCAGTCAAAGAATATTTAGTATTGAGCACCTTCCATGTATTCATTGTATTACTCTTTCTTAAGAAAATACCGCCTTTAATGATATAAAATTTCATCCCACAAAATTCATATGTTTTAACTGTATAATTTAATGATCTTGAGAGTATTTACAGAGTTGGCAGCAATCTATTTATTTGTCCTTCTGTCAATATATTTACTATGCATTCACTCTGTGCCATGCCCTAGAGCTACAGAGGTAAGTAGGAATTATCCTGACCTGTGGAACTTGCATTCTAATGGGGGGGGACGGATAATGAAATAAGTAATTATTGGGCTGGCCAAAATGTTTGTTTGTTTGTTTCCATAATATGGCTCTAGTAGAGCTTAGCTGTCTTTAACTTCAATTGAAACAATTTTGTTAAATTGTATGGTAACAGCTGTCATATCAAGATGCATTTAAAAATGTATCAAAATTGGTGAATTTTTTGTAGCCATTTCAATATTGAAGATGGAAGAAAATATGCAACATTTTTGGCATACTATGCTTTGTTATCTCAAGAAAGGTAAAAATGCAACTGAAACACACACACAAAAAGATTTGTGCAGTGTGTAGAGATGGAGCTGTGAGTGATTGAACATGTCAAAAGTGGTTAATGAAATTTCTTGCTAGAGATTTCTTGCTGGATGATGCTCCATGGTCCAGTACACTAATTGAAGTTGATAGTGATCAAATCAAGACATTAATTGAGAACAGTCACTGTTATACCATGTGGGAGATAGCTGACATACTCAAAATATCCAAATCAATAAAGTTACTGGTGAAGATGAAAAATATGTCCTTTATTTTATGGAAAAAAAAAACATACAGACTTTTTGGGTATCCCAATATAAGCAAACATGATATGCTTTGTGCTGTAAGTACAGGATGCTAAGTAATATGTGTGAAAATTTCATGTGTCCCACCTGTAATGCCTTCATTGGCTTCTACCAATGAAGGCTTCATTGGCTTTATAGCTTCTACCAAGTATGATAGGATCAGGCTGTTCAAGAGATAGACCAAGGGTAGTTTTGTTCATGAAGTACATTTTCTAACAGGTTTGCATTGTCATACAAACCAGCTTGCACTGACTTTCATCCTGAAATCTACAATGTTTTCATTATAGGGAAATACAAAGATTAATACTTTCAACTGGGCTAAAATCCGCAAGTTGAGTTTTAAGAGGAAGCATTTTCTCATCAAACTTCATGCCAATATTTTGGTAAGTATTTTTCTAATAACTTCTGTTATTTTCTGTTCACTTGAGATTTCTTGTTTTTTTTTTTTTTTTCTGCAAATGATTTTAATGTGAGTGACGAAAGCTAACTGGCAATGAGGGGTGATGTGCTCCCTCTTCTGCTTCTATATAAATAAATCAGAGCTTTACTTAGTCATATTTTTACTAAATGCAGAACACAAAGAAATCCTATTGGCAATTCAGAATGATAAGGTAATAGGAAAATGGAGTGGCTGGACTGAAAGATAAGTTTTCTTAGAAACTATTTTTCAGGGATATGATGAGTCAAATAGAAGTGACCAGATCCAAGACTATAGACATATTCATATTCTCATGTCTGCTCTATTTTATAAAGTATTTTCTTCTTCTTTCCTTAAGCAAAAATAATCAAGCACCTACTATATGCCAAATAATTGAACATCCACAATTTATGAAAGCTATGTGAGTGGTAGATATATATTTAGGATGTGAAGTGTAGGTGCATATTAAGCAAAAGAAGCAATTATTTGTCAAGGCTTCATTGTACAGGATAAGACAAAGGTACTAGAAAGGATGTTCTTTTATTACTATAAAGTAAATGAAAGATATGTATCAACTTACATAATGACTTACAGAAGATCCAGCAGTTTGTGCTTCATTTTCTGAATCTTAAGCCTTATATAGAAACATCAGGAAATTGTATCTAGTGTGAAGCTCATGGAGAGTCTCAGGGCTGTATATAGGAATATGGAAAGGAAAGAGATTGGAAGCATCATCAAAGTGGGTTGGTGGGGCTGCTGAAAATATGGCTTCACACCTGCATGGGGAAATGGGGGTAGATAATGAATTGAGGGAATAGGAAAATCTTGACTTTTAGGTCTGGAAAGCTAAGTTCCTCCAGAGCAGATTAGAATGTGCTAAATGAACAATACAATGCATCAGAGAACAAGGCAATGTATAGAGGAATAAGTGTTTCTAGCAGGTATGTTAAAATATTCATGCATATGTAATCATCCTATAAAGCCTGCCATCTGTAAAGAAATCTTCCCATTTCTTGTTTTTCACTTATAACTTCCTGTTACCTTGAAAGGTTGCCCTTTGATGTTCATTTTAACCTAATTTACAACTTCATAAAAATGTTCCTGGCAGAGAAGTGGGGATAAGAAAGTGTTTGAGGTGTGGGGTGTGTGCAAGGTAAGATTTGTTTCTTAGACAAGGTTCCGTTTTGAGCAGTGGCCCTCATTGTTCCTTGAAATGTCAATGATTTGGTTTCTGTAGGTGTGAGGCCTGTAGAGAGCCAAGTGGAAAACCAGAAGCTGCATGGGCACCTGGACCAATAGTTTGGAAGGTGTTGGGATTTGAAGGTCTTTATATTCCTGAAGGCTATTTTGCTTGATGGAAATTGGTTTATACAGGTGTTGTGCAAGGACACCTTGGAGTTCACCATGGCCAGCCGAGATGCCTGCAAGGCTTTCTGGAAGACTTGTGTGGAATACCATGCTTTCTTCAGGCTCTCTGAAGAGCCCAAATCAAAGCCCAAAACTCTGCTCTGCAGCAAGGGTTCCAGTTTCCGTTATAGGTAATTTAATATTGCACATAGGTAAACCACACACACAACTTTTCAATAACATGGAAGGCAGTAGGGGGAGCTTGAATTCTAGAAGCAATAATGAATTCATTTCAATCACTTAAAATGATACTCTACTGCTCATTCTCTGTGTGACACATTAGGTCAGTATTTTCTAAATGGGAGGCAGTGGGAAGAGAACACCCTACTTAAGGGGTTAGATCAGAATCTCTGCAAGGATGAGAAGACATATGCAGTTTGAGAAAACATATTCAATGAAACTTTTGTTTTGCTTATGTGCAAAACATGGGAGCCATAGAAAAAAAAGCTCAACATCTTTCGGTGGTGGTTAGGCAAAAGATAGTGTCAGAAACCATGAGAGGGGCTAAGGGATTAAAAAGTTTGAGTAATATTGCAGTAGAAGAATGAAAGTGAGGTCTAAGTAAGATCTTGTTTTTACTTGAAGACACCACACTAGGAATTCTTTGGAAGAAACTTTCAAAACTCCTTGCTAAGATGAAAGTATTCCAATCAAATGCTTCCCATATGGGATTTTTCAAATAGTGGAAGTCTGCTCTAGTACGAGCTGAGATTTTTAAAACATACATATTTTTTATGGAATCTTTGCAAAATGTAATCTGTAGTTCCTCATCTTCTTAAACAGATGATAAGGATCATATTTTGCCATTTTTAATGAATGACCTAAATAATTGTAAATATCACTTGCTATCCTCTGCAGACAGCTGTATATAGTATAGTGATGGCCTCAGGGTGGGGGAGACATGTCAGACTCTGTACCTCAGTAATAAATGACTCAGACTTGTGGAATTTTATTGTCCTTGTGATTTCTTTTTTTTGCCTCTTGTGTTTCTCCCAGAAGTCAACTGGCTTTTTTGCTAATCTGTCTGACTAGAGCAAGCCTCTTCTACTGTTCAGTTGCTGTTTTTCTTCTGTTAAGGAATAGGAAACCAATTAAATAGCCTGATTAGAAATCATGTGTGAATTTGGAAATAGGGAAACTGCCTATAAAGTATAAGTTTCCAAGGTCAGAATTTTTACCTTATATTGCCGAATTCAGAGGCTTTTAAAAAAATTCTGGGTTCTGAGTAGGTGACTTTGTACTATGCCTGATGGATAGTTGAGTGGATATTATCATTACCACATTAGTCAAAGATTCATGACATATGTCATCCATCCAGACTCCTGGTTTCCACAACACATGAGGCTTTTGAGTTTTAGTAGCCTACTGGCTTAAAACTAGCATTAATAAAATATTTATCTTCTTATAATAGTGGAAGAACCCAAAGGCAACTTTTGGAATATGGAAAAAAAGGGAGGTTGAAGAGCTTGCCATTTGAAAGGTATATAGTTTTGTTTTGTGCTCTCATGTTGATTTTAAGTTGAATTCAGAGATTTATATGTATTCTGTATTCACATGAAGACCATTTCAATTCATTTTTCATTTGGTAATTTCAGGAAACATTATCCATCTCAGTACCATGAACGACAGTGCAGGTCCTCACCAGACCTCCTCTCTGATGTCTCAAAACAAGTAAGCTTTCTGAAAGTGCCTTTTTCTTCAGATAAGTATAATGCACCATTTCAAAAACTTCCAAGAATTTATTCTATCAGAATCTCCCAGTGTATAAAAGGTTACTACGTTTGAGTAGGTTAGCCTCCTGGGAAGGTCAGTTATCTCAGACTTTCCAGCTAATAGATGTCCATTTTGTCCACTACCACTGATGAGTACCTTATAGACTGGAAGGATCTGGCACATCTTTACATTGTAATCTGTAATGCTAACATCTTGCAAAATGTAGAGCCAGATGAATTGCTGACTTTGTTTTTGTAAAAGTAAAGGCTCTGCTTTTTTATCTATAAAAATCTGAAGTCTTAGAGAAAGCTATAAGGTGTCAGGTCAAGGTTTTAAAGTATTTTTGCTGTATAATTCTGTAACAAGAACAAAGTGTTCTTCTCCTGGAATGGTGAGATGATGGTTTTATTTGAGAGTTATAGTATGAACCATGTTAATATTGCTTTCACTGTCACTAAAAAATTAATTGTAGGTCTCATAAACTCACATGTCTTCCATCAAGTGTACAGGCAGTTTTAATCTGGAAGGAATCATAAAGATATATCATTGAAATGTACCATCTAAAATATGACCTTCTCATGCCATTAATAGGTCTCCTCATCACCATTTTACAGAAAATAGGGAGGAGGCTTGAGAAGTGAGGTTGGAAGACTAGCCTAAGATCACACAGCAAGTCAAAGGCAGAGCCAGGACCGGAAGTCAGAACTCTTGGCTCATTGATAAATTACTAAACCATATTGATTGAAGAACAATGTTGGCTGAAGTACATAAATTTAGAGGCTGGAAGTGGGATGGCATTGAGACAGAATAGTGTCATGTGTATTTTTGCACATGAATTAGGATATGGTACAAGTTATTACCCTTTCTATATATATGTATCAACCCTAGAAGATGATTTGAAATAACTTTGTGAAAACCACCTTTGCAAAACTTAAGGCTAATTTAGATCCCCGATCCTACCCTAACCAAATGGCTTTTTCCTTTTCTCACCAACATGTCCTTTCTCTCAAGGTGGAAGATTTGAGACTAGCATATGGCAGTGGGTACTACCGAAATGTGAATGGAGTGCATGCATCTGAGCCTGTGCTAGACAGTAGAAGGAGAAACTCTGCAGTGGAGGTGACATTTGCAGCTGAGCTGGAGTGTTCCAAACCAGAGGCAGATCCCACGTTGTTACATCAGTCGCATAGCAGTTCTTCTTTCCCTTTTATTTATAGCAATTTTGTCTTTAACACTGACCCTGATCCTGACAATCCCAGAGACAATTTTGAGGAAAGAAGTCCTCTAAGCTCCTTTCAAACAAGCTATAAGTTTGCTGACAATCACATGAGCACATCTTCTGGCCTTATAAGAGTGAGTCCAGCAAGGAGGCTAACTTACACAGATGTGCCCTATATTCCTTGTGTTGGTCAGGAGGTTGATACTATGCCTCCCCAAGTCTTTTTTTATATGGACAAATCACCCCAGGTCCCCAGATGGTCTCCAAACATGGCAGAAGAAAGAGAAAGTCCAGACAGCTGTGTAGATCCCACTGCAATGAAGCCAGCCAAAAGAAGCCCGAGGAATATAAGAATGAAGAGCTTTCAGCAAGACTTTCAAGAACCCCAAGAAGCTATAGGCAGGACTAGTGGTAGGAGCAACATCAATGTAGGTCTAGACGATACAAATTTAGAAGATGCATTTCTATGTAATATTGAAGAGCAAACCCCTAAACGGTCCCAGAGCCAAACAGACATGAAAACTATCCGTTTTCCTTTTGGGTCAGAATTTAGACCTTTAGGACCTTGTCCTCCTCTGAGTCGCAAAGCTGACCTATTTACTTATATGCTTCCAGAGCAGAAGTTTCCAACAGTTCTAATGGATCAGGGAACAGCAGAAAGGTATGTAGCTAGTGAATCCAGTGATTCTGAATCAGAGATTCTTAAACCAGACTATTACTCTTTGTATGGTAAAGGAATGAAATCACCCATGACCAGAATCCGTTTGTCTTCTGGTAGTCTACAGCTAGATGAAGAAGATGAAAATGTTTCTTTTAATACACCAACTGCTGAAGACAGGACTTTGTTAAAACCATGTAATTACTTTTTAGCTTAAAAGTGTAAAATCTGTGACCAGTTCTGCACCAGTTCTGTTACCAACTTAGGTAAAAAAAAAGGAACCTTCTACAGAAACCATTTTCTTAGTTCCTATTCATTGGTATTAAGGGGATCTTCTAAGTTTATACACTTAGCTTATGAAAGATTCAATCGCAGCCTCGTTCATCAAGCTCCCCTCTTCTATTCCCTCTGAAGGGACTGTGGAACATGCCCTCTCCTCATTAGCACTGTGGTGAAGTGAGGTGGGTATCTGTCATCTCCATGACACATTTCCCCATAGACATTATAAATGACAGTCAGGCTCAACACTGAAGAATGGTGACAGTAGGTGTTGGCATATAGAATTGGTTTCTGATGTCATTTAGTGATTTAGTAGATTGTGACTGTATTAGTTTGTTTTTAAAGAGTACCATGTGACTAAGTTTCTGTCCTCATTATCTGTGTGGTGCCCAGTAAAAATAGTCCTGTAATATTAAGAACTTCAATTTTTATAACATATGTTACGGAGAGCATGGCCCTCCTAAAGCTCAGGAACACAGGATGGTGTCATAGATTCTCTCAACAGAACATAGTTTATAATTTATCTAGGACTTGGTAAAGTTCTAAAACTCAGAAATTAATGAATTAATCATTTTCTAAAGCCAGATATATGCCTGCTGAAGATAATAAGTTTGACATTACTTCTCTATTCTTTTTTCTTAACTATATATTATATGTAGTGAAAGCTAAAAGCTAACTGTTGGTTTGTTTATCTAATCTCATACAAGGATTTATTTTTTGCTACATTTTGGTGCATATATGTAGGCAAGGAAATGAGATGAATAATATTTTAGTAAGAGTGATGGAAATCCATTTATTAAAAAACAAGTTGTAAGTATTATCTTCCTTTTCTTTTAATACATTTCAAGAGTGATTGGATCTAGCCTGTTAGTAACTGAAGGGACAGTTAAAGAACAAGTAAAAGGAGGGAGGCAGGTGGGAATGTATAGCCATGGATTAAGAAGTGGTAGAACTGGGTTAGCTGAAAAGAAAAAGGACAGTACTAAAACCAGACTGAGTTAATAAACCAGAATTCTATTTTTGACCTATTCAGAATTTTTCTACTATTCCTCCTGGAAGGCATTGCATTCTATTTAACATCATTTTAAATGGATTTTTATGTTAAGTACGACAAACTTATAAGATAATGTTAAGTACTAACTTCAAAAAATAATGCGATTATATAAGCAAGTTATTTTTATATATGACTTAATGGAGAAAAGATGGATGGAATGGGTTCCTTACTCTCCTAGTCTTTACATCATAAAAATCCCTTTTAATATACTTCCCTCTACACCTTTCCCATATTCTAGCATTTTATTTCCTGCTCCAGAAATCATATCCAGTAAGTTACAAGTCAAGAACAGCTAAGAAATAATAAGAATATACAGGGATGGGCAAAAGTAGGTTTATAGTTGTTCATAAGGAAAAAGACATACAGGTTATGATTGTGCAGGATAGAGGTAGGGGATACGGGGGAGAAGGAGAGAGGGAGGGAGGGAGGGGGAGAGAGAGATAGAAAGAGAGAGAGAACAAGAACATGGATTTGTTGTTCCTTTTATTTATGCAACCATTGGTAGCTTTTTATATGTGCCATGACTAGGGATTGAACCTGCAACCTTTGCATATCATGGCAGCACTCTAACCAACTCAGTTACCTGGCCAGGGCCAGGGTATGATTATTACAATAGTTTTATTAACTCTGTGTTTTGCATACTCACAATGATAAACCTACTTTTGCCTACCCTTGTACTGAAGTCCAGTCACCTATATATTAATCCTATACATCTCAAAGCTATATTAAATTCATCTTTGGCCTTTTCTCTAGGAAAAACTCAAATTCATTTAGGCTTATATGCTGTTTCTTGTTTCAATTTCTGCAAGTCTTTGTACAATTTGTTTTCTTTAGAGACCTATAAGATTCAAATCTTTTTAAGATTTTCTAATAAAAATTATAATCAGGGGTGACCATATAATTTATTGTCCAACCTAGGGCATTTCTGAGTGAAAGAGGACTCTCTCAATAACTTTGTCAGGACAGGAGGCAGAAATAAAGACATATATTCACTGTAGCTATAATCAATACTTAATAAAATATAAAGAATATGTTTTAGTTTTCAATGGAAATATTGGTGTTAAACTCCCAGCAACAAGTTAAAGGGCATAGGACAAATAATTTGAAACAATTAAAAGACAATATACATTCCTTAAGAAAACAAGCATTGAGGACTGTGAAATTTAAATATTTATTTTAACCCCCGAAACACTTCCCCTAGAAACAGTTTACAGGACTAATGACTAATGAATAGGCAATACAATTTCTATTCATGATGCAGTTGTGTTGTAAAATTTCAAATAATACATTTACAAATTGGTTGCTTTTACTTTTACAAAAATATTCATTTAATTCACGAGTGGCAAATTTATTCTCTGACCCCTACAGGTTATAAACTGTAACTGAGTTTCAGTTACATAGAATGTGAAAATTTTAACTGAACCATTACTTCAAAGTACAATGTGTTACAAATAATTATGAAAGTATAGGCACCAATGAAAATAATTTTCTTGGCATACTGACAACAACTTATTCAAGTGTCTTTATTATTACAAAAAAAGAGGTAATGGCCACTTTGATGAAAAAGTGTATTCTTAAAGAATTTCTTTTTTTTCTAATATTTAGCAATTTTCAGATATTTAAAAATGACTAAATAACCTTTGTGTAAAAACTAAATTGTGCAATTCCAAACAATAAAACATTAACTATTAAAGTTAACTAGTATCAATAATTCTACAACTACGGTTCAGAACTTAGGTAGAATATATACACACACATACATACTGGGCTTAAAAAAGGTATTACCCACATAACAGTACCATAAATATAACTGAAAATTAACAGTACAGTCTAACTTACCTTTGTACAGACAGAAATCATCCTGTACTATGGTTATTTTCATATGAACTAGAAAATGCCTATTTAAATACCCTTTCAAAAATGAACAAATGATGCTTATGTACTGGATAATTATGAAGAATAAAAATGTATAAATAGTTTATAGGATATTTTACTATCATGATAAAAATATGCTGGTATAACCCTGGCTGGTGTGGCTCAGTGGATTGAGTGCCGGCTTGTGAACCAAAAATATGCTGGTGTAAATTATATTCCTACCTGTTGATCAGGTATTTAATCACATGATAATCAGCTTTTTAAATTCCCTAAGTCCAAGCACATAATATGTTATTTAAATTGAAGATGTTAAAAATAAAGCCTGACTAATTACTATAGTATTATCAAAATTTCATCCTTGGCTAATTGGCATTGTATTAAATCCCCAACCATGTTAAATAAGGGTTAATTGCCTCTTCTCAAAGAGAAGATAAATACTGCACACCAAGAAGTACGCCGGTTGCTACATGTTGCCTATAAATGCTTTAAACACGTGTTCATCACTGAGCTACCTGAAATTTCATACCAACTTTGCAGAAGAGTCAATACCTTTCCAGGTATCATTTCCAAGAGTTTATTAAAACCTTTTGTTTAAGAAGCTGTGGCTTGTTTTCATCTCCCCACCAACAGTCATTTGTAGAATATGCTTGTGTTAAAAAAATATTTTCGAAGCTTGATGATTTACAAAAGTTGAATATTTATGATGACTCTGAAAAAACTGTATATTTCATCAGTGTACAGTTAACTAAAGATTGAAACATGAAAGGTATTCATCCTAGTACATATATAATAATATCTAAGCAAAACTGTATCTCAACATTTACTAGAAAACAGATGAAACTACAGTATTAAAAATTTTCCTTAGAAAATAATTTCTTTAAAATATAAAATGGTAAACACCATCACAAAATAGTTGAATAGCTTCTTCCATATCTTCAATGTTACAAAGATCCAAAAGGCACATGGAGCTCATGAGTTAAACATTATTAAGCTTGAAGTAACTTTGGTGGTTTCTCTAGGGCTGTATGAAATAAAAGGAAATAACAAGAAGTTTCTTAGGGAGATTCATCTGCTGAACACCTGTAAAATTAAGAAAAAAACTTAAATTGATATATAAGTATGCATGTTCATATTTCTCACCTGTATAACATTTGCAATAAAAGAACTGATTTAGCAAATCAAGTCCTTTCTATTGAATCCTATCATATTGGTGTTAAAATATAAAGAAGTTTAAAAATCCCTTCTGCATTCGATTTGACAACTGTCATTTGTTTACATATTTGTAAATAGAGGGGAGTTTTCCATTAAAATCTAAGGGATTTTAAGAGGGGCTTTAGTTTGTGAGTACAAGGAGCTTGTATATATAATAAGATAGAAAGATCTCTGAGACTGTAGGCTTTTATAAGTTGTATAGTTTGTTCCTACTTGATGCCGGTGGCATCACAATTATGGTATCTGGTTCAACTCCCAGTCAGGGCACATGCCTGGGTTGTGGCCCCAGGTCCCCTGTAGGGGGGTGTGTGAGTCAACCACACATTGATGTTTCTCTCCCTCTTTCTCCTTCCCTTCCCCTCTCTAAAAATAAATAAATTAAATGTTAACAAAAAGAAATATAAGGATGCACTGAGAAGTTATATAATGGGATTAAAGCTAAAATTAGCATTGCTTTCTAAATTGCTTGAGCTAAGGAGCTGTGTATGCATACAAAAGCCTTGTTAAAAAGATAATTTTAAAATAAAAATGTAAGAACTTTATTGAATATGAACAAAATTTTAACCAACAGTTTAAGACACAGTATAGAAACTAAAGTTAATTATAAGGAATATTTATAGTCTTCACTAAGTTCCTCTACCTAAAATCACTTCCTTAACATTTTTTAATGGGGATTAAATTTATGAACTTTATCAGCCCTGGCTGGCGTAGCTCAGTGGATTGAGCACGGGCTGGGAACCAAAGTGTCCCAGGTTCGATTCCCAGCCAGGGTACATTCCTGGGTTGCAGGCCATAACCCCCAGCAACCCCACATTGATGTTTCTCTGTCTCTCTCTCTCTCTCTCTCTCTCTCTCTCTCTCTCTCTCTCTCTCTCTCTCTCTCTCTCCCTCCTTCCCTTCTCTCTCTAAAATAAATAAATAAAATCTTTAAAAAAATTTATGAACTTTATCAGTGGAAACTATATAAATGGTGTGATGAGAGTAGTGGCAAACATGAAAATATTCCTAAATTGTGTTTATAAGGGCCCCAATAAAAATATGCTCTATATGTAACCTTTTGTCTATATTCTTACTAACATAGAAAGGTGAAAAAAAAAACAAGCCATTTCATTCAGTGGATAATTACTTTGTAATGCCTGAAGATAATAATTCCAAAATGTAGTGTTTAAGATGGGTAACAAACAAAACAGTTTTATTTTTTTTTCTTTTTCATTTTCTTAATTCAATGTACTTGGGGTGACATTAATTAATGA
This sequence comes from Phyllostomus discolor, assembly GCF_004126475.2. Taxonomy (NCBI): domain Eukaryota; kingdom Metazoa; phylum Chordata; class Mammalia; order Chiroptera; family Phyllostomidae; genus Phyllostomus; species Phyllostomus discolor. The sequence goes on along the minus strand of NC_050198.1, from coordinate 82,038,833 downwards.
AATTATATAGGTTTAAGGAAAAAAAAGAGAGAAAGTCATAAACACAGGTAAGAGTATGGTGATTACCAGAGGGAAAGGGGGTGGCAGAGGTAGAAGAGGGTAAAGAGGGGATAAATGGTAATGGAAGGAGAATTGACTCAGGGTGGTGAACACACAATATAATGTACAGATGATGTATTATAGAACAAAACAGTTTTTAAGCATACAACTAACTATTAAGAAGTGACTTTGATGATTGAATTAGGGTAATTAGATTGCATCCTAAATTAACATCCAAAAGAAAATATCAAGATGATTTTTGAAAAAAATGACATTTGAAGCTTACTTTTGAAATTTTTCAATTAATTTCTTCACCATTTTATCTGTGATGCCAGGACAGGTAGCTTCAGCCACAGCAATACTTTTCTCAAGTTCTTCAATTGCCCGATTCCTGGTAGCATTATTTTCATCTTGCTGTTTAAGCTGAGAAAGATCAATGGCTATAACATTTAAAATTACTTCTTAAGATATATATCCAACAATGATGAATCTGTACTTACTTCAGCAAATGCAGGTGTGATTATCATAGACAAACAGCTCAGGGTTTGTACAAGGTCTTTCTCCTTTGAACAAATAATATAGATTAATACATATGAAAGTAAAACATTCATTCATGTTTTTGTTAGTTATTCTATAGTAAATGTGCATTAATATGAATCCTACCTCCACAATGCCCAATATAAGATAAATCTCCATGCTTTCCTTCCATCACTAATTCCCATCCATCATCCAGAAGGCTTCTAACTGATAGGATTACAATAGATAGCCATGATTCCACTGGATATATATGTACCTCCAGGTAAAATGCATTTAAAGTTATACCAGTAGCCACATAAATTACTTCTATGACCTTTCCTTAATTACCTCAAAGCTAATGGCAAATGAAACATACTAGGTACACAGTAAGGTAGACAGACATTTAGGGGTATTAAATTGTAACTATTGTGGCCATCAAAACCTCACTACATAGTTTGAAGAAGTCTATCAAGAGGAAATGATCGTCTCTGTGTACATACTGCCCCATTCTGCAGTTTCTTTGGATCAGGCTTCTTTCGCACGGTGGTAAAGTTCCATTCAGGATGAGTGTTATTTTCTCTGCTGGTGGATTCCCTAAAATGATTGCCAAAGATATTTCAATAAATTCCTAAATAATTCAGCTTGGTGAAAATGACAAATCAATGTAGTAGAACTCTGAAGAGAGACTATCCCAATATATTTAAAAAAAAAACATAGTATAAGAAAACATTTGATCTCAGTTTCCAGTAGATACTAACATTTTCCTAAAGAGTAGCAATGGTTCTGAATTCCAGGTGTGCATCACAATCACACATGTAGACTTCTTACTGTATATATAAAGCCTTGCACTTAACCCCCTTCACTGACTGGATCAAGATCTCCTGTACTGTGGGTTATTTGTTTAAGGCTCCATGGGCAACTCTCATGGGCAGCTAAGGCCACCATCCATTAGAATATGGCACAAAACTATCCTGTATTTTTTTTACACCTTTCAAAATTTAGGCATTTTTTTTAAAAATTTAATCTTTATTGTATTGTTCCCCATTATCATTTAGTCCCTTTACATCCCCCAACCCCAGCAATCAACACACTGTTGTAATAGAGGACTCTTTGAGAGTATTCAGCCAGTGGAGGAATAAATTCTGGTGTAGCCTACAGACTTTCCTAGTCTAAATTAAGTTATGGACTTAGAAGTTAAAATGTTAGTGTAAATGCAGTTAAAAAGCAGTGCAATTTTTGGAGGGTATAAATCTATATAAATAGATATATCAGGTGCTTGAATAATGTTGTTTCCTTATAATGCTGATGAGGGTTAAAAAAAATATTCCCAGCTGAGACCACGATCTCTGTGGAGTTTAATATTCTCATTTATGTATGTATGTTTTTTTTTGTTTTGTTTTTTTTACAGATACTCTGGTTTCTTTCCACATCCCAAAGATGTGCATGTGAGGTGAACTTGTGTGTCTACATTGTCCCAGTCTGAGTGAGTGTGGGTGTAGTGATTCTGTGATGTAAGGGTGTCCTGTCCAGGGTGGGTCCTACCTTGTACCCTGAGGTACCCAGAGAGGCTCCTGAACTAGATTAAGTTTACCCCTGAACTAGATTAAGCCACCCCTGAACTAGATTAAGTTTACTGGAAAACCATTTTTGACTTGTTTTTATTCACCTTTCTTAAACGGATGTATAGCTGATGTTTATTTCAATGCTTTATTTAGAAGTTTGGCGATGTTTTTGTGAACAGACCTATATAAGAACTTAACTCTTTTTTTCTATTGATTGCTCTACGGTAAAATTATTTTCATTATAAGACATTTTGTTTCATGTTGCAGTTTTCAAGAACCTGCCAAAGGTGTTAAGTGAGGACTTATTCTATATAAATGTACCAGTCTGATTATGGTTTGGTTCATAGCCAAGAGGTGGAAAAGGCCTGCAGGTCAGTTCTCCAGAGGGATTTAGTAGGTTAATGACAAAGTATGGGAAGGCATAGCCCCTTATCACTCTGGGAAAACTAATATAGCCCCTTTAATCAAATGTTATTCCAAAATATTGTAATATAATCACGTATCCACTAGGGGTTGGACTGAGACCATGTAAAACTAGAGCAATTCACTTCTAAGAAAAACATGTTTTCAAATTCATTGTATTCCACAGACTGATTTTAAAAGACTTTCACAGTTCTAAAGTAAAACTTTAGAATATGGTTTATATTTTATGCTTGGGAAAGCATATTGGATCACAGTTAAAAGATATACAATATTAAAGCAGGCTATCTAAATAAAAATTAAATAATCTATACATACGAATCAGAGCCCTCAGAATCAGATTCATCATCACTGTGCCCTTCTGCCTTCCATCTCTTAAATCGATCGATCAGTTCAGTCAGATAAGAAGTTTTCTTTGAGTTTTTTACAATGAATTTGTGTTTCAGAAGTTCTTTAGCTGTAGGACGCTAAGGAAAAAATAAGGCATGCATGAATATTTCTAGGTTCTTTATGAGTGAAGGGGGTAAGAAATCACTTCAATTATTAAGTTGAAGGTATAAAAGTACATCTGTAGGCATGAGGACAACTGAAACACCATAGGACAAAAGCTAATTCTACTTCTGAAGTGGCTCAGGGCAACCAAATTAAACTCATTGCTTTGGTACCAATTTGTTAAAGCTCACTGGACAAAAGATGGCCTATTTACCAGCAAGATGGCAGGTAGGGCCTTCCCCAAATCAGAGAAAGACAAGGTAGGATTTTGAAAATAAAGTAAAAATTCAAAAGCATTTCAAAATAGTGCTTTAAAGAAAGTACTGCTATTGTATTTACTGTGAATTGAAAAAAAATAGATGAAAACTAGCAAGACTAACTTTATTAGCTGTACACATTTGTATGAGTCTCAGATTAATGAATTCATATTGTATCTAACTATAAATACTAGGTGGTGTGGCAGTTATTGCTCCCTAGTATTTAATTAATATCAGAATATTTATTATCAAGTTAAAATAGTTATGTCAAACTTAGGCAGTTCTTATATATTTCTATAATAGTTTCTACTTTTTAAAGATTTTATTTATTTATTTTTAGAGAGGGGAAGGGAGGGAGAAAGAGAGGAAGAGAAACATCAATGTGTGTTTGCCTCTTGTGTGTCCGCCACTGGGGACCTGGCCCACAACCCAGGCATGTGTCCCGACTGGGAATCAAAGTGTCTACCCTTTGGTTTGTAGGCTGGCACTCTGTTCACTAAACCACACCAGCCAGGGCTCTACAATAGTTTCTAGAAGTTACCAGACAGATTTATTTTTAAAAGAGTAAAACAACTATAATTAAATTTGCTAGGTAAATGAGTGGAGTTCACTAGACTGCAGGAAATGTATACAACTTTATTTTGTAATTTCTAAATATTAATTTAACAATAATGAAGTGAAAACATAACTTTTTATGATAAGTGAAAACACAGTTGAATAAAAGTCATTGTGAACAGTCAACCATATATTTTAATAATGACATCCTATTAAATGAATTTTATTTTGAAAATTTCTTCCCCCCCCAAATAGGAAATTATCATTAGAATAAGAATGAAGCTACTGACCATTCAAAAAAGAAAAAAACATGGAGGGGAAAGAAAAAAGAAACTAAGAATCTTGTTAGGAACTGAACAGAATTAGCAACATAGAAAGAAGAACCAGATTCCTGGATGGATCTTAGACAATTTTTACATGCACTATATTCCTCACTGTAGAAAAAACACATTTGTTGTATATACATCTAATAATAGGAAACAGTGGCCTCATATACTCACAAATGATGGATCTTTGTTCAGGCAAGCATCAATAAACTCCTTAAAGGACTTAGTAAACTCTCCTACAAGAGTCGGAGGATTGTTTTTTGGAATAAGAAACAAAACTCTCATTGGATGCATATCTGAGTTAGGTGGCTCTCCCTTGGCTAGTTCAATAGCAGTAATTCCCAATGACCAAATGTCAGCCTAAGGTTAAAGAGAAAGAAAAAAAAAAAAACAACCTTGAAATTCCATTCCAAAATATTGCCACAAAATAGCCTGTGGAATCTAATGGTCACAACAATATTAAAGTGTCTGAAGAAATATGATGTTAATAAAATTCATTTATTTTTAAAAAAGTATCGAATTCCCTACTTTGTGCCAAGTACCATATTCTAGGCACTGAAGATTCAGATGGTGGGTACATAAACCAGACAAAAATCCCTGCTCTCAAGGGACTTAATGTTCCAGTAGAAGAGACAGGTAAGTAAATAATATGGCAGATGGTACTGAGCTCTGTGAAGAAATTAACTCAGGATAAGAAAATAATGAATGATGGAGTTAAAGGGACTGCACATTTATACAGATGGCTAGGGAAGACTACTCTAAGTAGGTAATACTTAAAACAGAGAACTGACCAGGAGAAAAGTCATTCTAGACAGAAGAAAGGGTTAAATGCAAAAGCCCTGAGGCCAGAGTGTATTTGCTAAGTTTTTGCAACAGCAATGAGGCCACAGTGGCTGAAGCAGATAGTATATACAGGAGAGTGATGCGAGATAAAACTAGAGAGGTGGACAAGGGCAAGATTCTAGTGAGCTGCATATGTGATAATATGGACTTTGAATTTTGTTCCAAATGGGATGGAAGGAAATTGAAAGGAAGAGAGTTCAAACATTATCAGCATCAAGGGAACTTATAATTTAGCAGCAACATTTGCCGTAACACTAGAAATACTTTAGAAGGGAGAAAAATTAAGGCAGTTTATTAAGTAGGACATTATGTTATATGAAAGTTATTATCAAAAACAAAACAGCTTATAAAAGTAACACTTTACTTTTGAGTCATAAGCTGACTGTTGAATAACTTCAGGAGCCATCCAAAATGGTGTTCCCACAAAGGTATTTCTTTTAATTTGTGTATCTGTCAGCTGGCCAGCAACTCCAAAGTCAGCAAGTTTAACATCTCCTTGTTCTGAGAGCAAGACATTAGCAGCTAGAAGGGGAAATAAAAAAAAAAAAAACAGTGAAAAAAAGCTTCAGCTTCCTCAGAATGCATCTATTTTGCTTAGATTAATATTAAATTTTTGTATACCTTTTATGTCTCGGTGGATTTTCTTTTCTGAATGCAGATAGTCCAGACCTTTCAAAATCTCCTTTAGCATGGTAGCAATCTGGAACTCATCAAATGGACCAGCTCGCAGCTTAGAGGGAAACACACACACACGCACACACAAAAGTTTAAAGCAATAAAGTTCAAACTTGATATTGCCTTTGAAATAAGGGAATCAGATGTATGAAGTTCTGTTTATTAAGCCAATATTTAAATATATGAGAAAAATTTAAAAGGTGAGGGAAGAGAGTAAAAAAGTTAAGTCAAAGGATTAGAATGTTTTTTAAATGACTGAGTTTAATCTTAAAATAATACAAGCAGTGTTACCTATTCACTAGCTTCAAATTTTGAGGTTCTTAAATATTTACATCAAAAATTAAGATATACTTACGTAATGACAAAACTACCTTTCTTTTTTCAGATAGGAAAAATGGCTATTTAAATTTTAAGAGTTATTAAATATTTACACTGAACTTATTTTTAGCTCAGACAGTCCGTAAGATTTCCACAACAACCCAATTTGATCATATAGGTCACCTGTAGCACAGTTCTTAGCATTTATACATTTTAATAATACTGTAAATGCATAGAGACTTTTTGGGACTCAAATTTAAAATTTAGCCTGAAGTATAATAATTAAACTATTCAGACTCTCATTGTGAAAAAAATCAAATCATGGAAGGATAGGGTTTTTCAAATAACATTTTCACATTTTCCTTTCTTCCCCTATCCCTGCACCAAAGCCAATAGTTCCAACTGGAATACAAGGGAAGCAATGATTAGGATTCAGGAGAACTTGTAATGGAATATCTGAAAATCTCTCTTGAAAATAAATGGTTATTTTAAAATTCTGCTACCTCATAAAGCACAAGCAGTAGACTGTGCAACATTTATAGGAAAGGGTAGGAAACTAAAGTCAGAGCTGAGGTAAAGTTCTGTTTGCTGGAAGGAGGAAAGAGGTAGTGAAAATCAAACGTTACCCACTCTGCCTCACATTGGGAGCAATTCATAGCCTTTTGGCACCTTGTGTACTTCATCTTTCATGAATGCCATATTTATTCTGAATAAAGGCTACTTTCATGTTGAAATTTAACAGCTTAAAATAGAACCCATACTTTGGTCTCACCATTTAATATTAACTGTGGTCTGAATATAAAGTATACTCCAGGCATATTCATAGTTCAATACATGCCTTTCCTAGGTAACATTATCTATTTACTTTCAACTCTATCAACTTCCACTCCAGATGTTTCTATTTGAACAGCAGTGATTAAAGTCATTCTAAAAAGTGAAAATGGCATATTATTTTATTCATTACTGGCAATGAAATTCTGAGGTACCACCAAATAACTGGAAAGCAAACATCATACTAGTCAATATTAGAAACTTTATTACTGAACATAAAATGTTGACAGGTCCAGAGGAGGTATACTCTCTATTACTTAAGAAATTGGGCAAGATCCACATAAGGGGAACAAGCAATCACTTTGAAGGACTTCTGAAAGTGGTCTGGATAAGCCAGTGTATTACCTAAAACAGTATTTTAAAAATATATTTAAGTAAAAACAAAAAAGAAAAGGTGTCCTAAGAAGTCATTAGCTTATCTGGTATATTTAGGTTGAGTTTAAGCTTCAGTAGAAGTAAAAGTACAATGAACTGAGTACTGGAGGAGGGGAGGGGAGATTCCATGGCAGGGGATTAAGAATGGAGTGGTGGTACAGTTGAGTTTTTATGACTCATTATCAGACAGAAAACTATCCCAAATCTTGTGGTTAAAATATTTCCTTAGTCATGTTAATAATGATTAGAAAAGAGAAAAAGGGGAGTTGTAAAGAAAAGGACAGTATAGTAGATGGAATAGCATTTTATTTCCAATGCAACCTTGGGAGAAAGAATGCCAAGATCTTGGTCCACTGTACCTGGAGTTCATAATTGAACTTCTTTCCAATAATTGAAGATTGTGCCATGTCTCTAATAGCTAATACCTCTGGCTGCAGGACAGTGTGTTGGCCTTGGGTAATTTACCTCTGTTGTCAACTGAGGATATGCAAGAGAGGGACATTTGTTCTTTCAAAGAATGTTAACTCCTGACTCCAGCCTGTCCCTGATGCAACATGTTATATTATGCCCTCTATTATAATTAGCATATTGCTTCCAACTTTTTTCTTGCTGTTCATGTTTTATTAATCTTATTATATGTGCTTTTGATGTAAGCCAGTGTAATTCATACTGAAGAGAAGTATAATAAATTCAATAAAATATGTTAGTATGTTCAAAGACTGTTGACATACAACAACATTTTTTTTCAAGAATGGAGAGAGTCTTGAGGTATACACTATATAATGTTGACATACATTAGAAGTCATAGTCATAGTCATATTCTGTTAGTCAGTTACCAGTTTAAAGTGATAAAAACTCTGTTCAACATTCCTCTTATTCTCTCTTATTCCTGGTAGCCTATGCCTATAAAGCCCAATCTTTTATTAGATTTCTCAAATGATAATATTCATTGGTACAGGACTATACATGGAGAAAAAAACATATTTTCTCATCACTTGCTCTCCCTACAAAGCCCAGTTAAATGAGATTTAGAATTAAATCACAGTATTATTAAATTTAGAGCTAGAAAACAAAAGTAGAGAGATTACTAACTTAATTTCTTCATTTAACATTTGAGAACATTCAGGCAAAGAGGTCAAATAGTTTACCCAATACTAGGTAGCTAGTCAATGGAAGAACTAGGACTAGAACCCAAGTCTCTTGATTTTTAGCCACTATAGTTAAGAAAAATTTAAGTTCATTGAGTATGTGCTAACTCACACTTTTTTCTATTAGGCAGAGATCAGGATGGCAGAATGAGATTAAAATCTCACAACCATTTCATTCGAGATTTCATAAAACTAAACAAACTACTTCTGAGGGATACAGATTGTGTTACTTAGGGTTGGGCCAGTGCTCAATGCTTAACATTGCTATCAGTGATCCTGATGAAATCAGTGAACTAGCTTTGTCAAGGTTGACAAAAAAGGGAAGAGACATTCATTGTGAGTACCTTGGGAGACCAAATAAGTTAACTGTGATAAATTTGGAATGGGCTCTTAATGTTTAAAAAGTGGAAGGAGGATCACGGAGCAATTGTGATGCTCCTTATAGAGCTAATAAAGAAAAAAGCTATTGTAATAAGAAAACTGACAAGACAAATAGAAATGAGATCTGACTTCTTCTGAATGAAGAATTATTATACAAAGAAACACCACTTGTGTTCTGGCACTAGATAGCAAACAGAAACAAAAAATGAACTCAAGCTTTAGGATATAGGAATTATATTAGATACAGGAAGGATTACTTAAATCAGCAACTAATTAAACTAAGATGAATTCCTAGAAGGAGATGAGACTCTCCATCAAGTTTAATTACCATTTCTTTAGAATGCTTTAAGTATGGTTGTGTCTAAAGGAAAGAAAATCTCTTATGACCATATCTGTTTATAGGATTATTGGAAAATTTGAGTAATTGGCAATCAGGAGTAAACCCTTTTTAAAATATTTAATCTCTTTCAGTTAGAAAAAATCATCTCCACTTAAAAAAAGAATTAAAAATTACTTGATCTTAATCATCAAAAATATATTTTTAGAAACATCATACTCATTAATTTTAAAGGTAGAACATACTAATAAAGTGTCATATAATATTCAAGATGGAAGATAACTTAGAAATAACTTAGTGCCACTTCTTTGTTTTATACAACATGAAAGACCAAAGGTTTTATGTGTTTGGTTTACAGTCAAGATTAAGTTATCAATAGAGTTATCCCTATAGCCTCAAATTCCCATAGGCCAGCTCAGTAGTCATTCTACTAAACAAAGTTGCCTCTAGTACTTCACATTCAATTTTAAATACAATGTCATCTTATGAAGATTATAAAGGAAAACCCATTGACACAATTATACTAATATGGGGAAAACAACTGGTGTTTCTCAAAGATATCGTGGGTGTAAATACATCTTCATTGGGTAGAATTCTGCATACTGCAGAATTTTAGCATTCTCATCCCTGCCCACTAAAAGGGCTATAGCACTTCCAAGTCATTATGACAACCAAAAATGCCATCACATTTCCAAATGACCTATAATGGAGCACAGAGAACTCTATAGAGAACTGGCTCTATGGGACTACTTGGTCAGAAATCAAGAACTACTTTTAGTGACAGTTACCTGAATTACATATTTTTAAAAATCTAAGGACACTCATTATTTTTAGGGATGCAGTTACAGAGTAAAAATAAACTGACAGCAATTGTCACATACTCACTCTTAACTTGGGGGGCTTGATTTTATTAAGCTATTTGCATTTCTTATATACTCTAAGAATGTCAGCAACAAGCTCAATCCTGTAATACAAATAAATTGACCTAAGGGTAATGGTCCTAAAGTGTTTAACTTGAACATAATAACTAAAACAACCACTTAGCTTATGCAAAAGCTGTTGCTTACTCCAATTAAAAAAGTTATAGTGTCAATGTGTGTGTGTGGGTTTATTTAAAAATACTTACAAGATCCAGTGCTGAACCACCACCCAGGTATTCCATTATTATCCATAATTTTGAACCCTGCAAAAGCCATGAAACAATTTATAATTACAAACCTGAGCCAAATAACATAACTAGTATAAATACCAAATCTAATATACTAATGTACTGGTTTCAAAACAGAAGTTTAAAATTAGGTGTTTGGGAACCTGAATATATTTTTCCATAGAACATTACAAATGAAAGTAAAGTTCTGATAATTGCCTCTCCCCCAAATTTATTTAGCTTATGATATAGCTAAAAATAGCTAATTATTGTTTCTTATTTTAGTACTAGTAATTTTTATAAAACCCAGAATAAACCATAGCTTTAAATCATTATTTTTAATAATAATATTAAAAGAAAAAGGAGATACATTAAAGAATAAGTAAGTCAATGAAAACTTGCAGAAATTTGAATGAGGCTTCTGGATATTTTCCTGTGATTTTAGAGTTTGAGGACACTGGAATATTCCGCTTTCTTTTGGTTTTTGAATTTCTTTTAATGTACTTTACAACTTTAGTCAGCCACAATTAATGGGCATTTTTGGTACACACATGGAACCTAGAAAGAATACTGTCCCCTACCTATCTTCACTGTAAGTTGTATAAGAGTAAATGGGGCACATAGGGGGAGTACCTGTATCTCAATTCCAAAACAGTTTTGTATAAACACATACACATATATCACTCAGTTCTATCAGATAAAAATCTCTTTCCATACTATTTCATGAGTGGTATTCTCTGAATTTTTGTGGGACTACAGAGTTGACTGGAAGAGAAATGGTTGGTTTTGCTATGTAGGCAAATAGGAAGTTGTGAATGGATCGTGTTTCAAAAGTACATTTTTAAGTAAGATATTTGAAATTTGGAAAGCAAGAATTTTCCCATAAAAATAATGTCTAACTTCCAGCCAAGATGGAGGCATAGGTAGATACACTGTGCCTCCTTGCACAACCAAGATAGAGACAACAACAATTTAGAAACAGAATTAACAACCAGAACTGACAGATACTGATCTGAATGGAAGTCGGACAACCAAGAAGTTAAAATAGACACATTCATCCAGACCGGTAGGAGGGACAGAGTCGGGAAGCCGGGTGCAGGTTGTGGCACAGAGAGCAGAGAGAGTTGGGACCGGGTGCGTAAGGCATCCAGGGCATGCAAGACTGCAGTGGGTGGACCCTGAGCACACAAGAGGCAGCTGGCAGACCCCGGCTGAGGGGGGGGGGCGGGCAACAAGCAGACCCAGCCAGGCGGTGATTGTGAAACAAGGCACTGCTCACAATCCAGGACCACAGAGCTGGGAAATAGGGCCTTGGGGCACTGATTGAAAACACCTATGGGGGTTGAGGTGCAGGGAGAGACTCCCAGCCTCATAGGAGAGGTCCTTGGAAAGACCCACGGGGTGCACAAGCCCAACCACATGGGAATTGGCACCAGAGGGGTCCAGTTTGCTCGGGGGAAGCAGCGGAAGGGACTGAGGTCCCACGGAGAGTGCAGCAAGTGCCATTGTTCTCTCTCAGACCCCACCCCTACATACAACGCCACAACCCAGTGACTGGGGTGCCCTGCCCTGGTGAACACCTAAGGCTCTTCCCCTCATACATAACTGGCACAACCAGAACAAAATGGGGGGAAAAGATGGCTTAAACAGAATCGAAAGCTCCGCAACCAGTACTTTTAAGCAACTGAGAGATAGCCAACCTATCAGATGCATAGTTCAAAGCATTGCTGATCAGGATGATCACTGAATTGGTTGATTTTGGTTGCAAATTAGATGAAAAAATGAAGGCTATGCTAAGTGAAATAAAGTAAAATGCACAGGGAACCAACAGTGATGGATTGAAGGCTGGGTCTCACATCAATGGAGTGGACCAGAAGGAAGAAAAAAACATACAACCAGGAAACAATGAAGAAGTAAGAATTCAAAAAAATGAGGAGAGGCTTAGGAACCTCCAGGACATTTTTGAATGATCCAACATCCGAATTATAGGGGTACCAGAAGGAGAAGAGGAAGAGCAACAAGTGGAAAACTTATTTGAACAAATAATAAAGGAGAACTTCCCCATTCTGGCAAAGGAAATGGACTTCCAGGAAGTCCAAGAAGCTCAGAGAGTCCCAAAGAAGTTGGACCCAAGAAGGTACACACCAAGGCACATCATAATTACATTAGCCAAGGTAAAAACGAAGGAGAGAATCCTAGAAGCAGCAAGAGATAAGGAGACAGTGACCTACAAAGGAGTTCCCATCAGACTATCAGCTGATTTCTCAAAAGAGGCCTTGCAGGCAAGAAGGGGCTGGAAAGAAGTATTCCAAGTCATGAAAGGCAAGGACCTACATCCAAGATTGTTCTATCCAGCAAAGCTTTAATTTAGAATAGAAGGGCAGATAAAGTGCTTTTCAGATAAGGCCAAGTTAAAGGAGTTCATCATCACCAAGCCCTTATTTTATGAAATGTTAAAGGGACTTAGCTGAAAAAAAGAGGATAAAAAAACATGTATTGTAAAATGATAGCAAACTCACAGTTATTAACAACCACACCTAAATCAAAAACAAAAAGAAACTGAGCAAACAACTACAACAAGTACAGAACCACAGAAATAGAGATCATGGAGGGTTAGCAACAGGGGAGTGGGATGGAGAGAGAGGGGGGAAAGGTATGGAGAATAAGTAGCATAGATGGTAGGTAGAAAATAGGGGGAGGGCAAAAATAGTATGGGAAATGTAGAAGCTAAAGAACTTATGACACATGGACATGAAGTAAAGGGGGGAATGTGGGTGGGAGAGGGTATGCAGGGTGGGGGGGTATGAAGCAGGGGATATGGGACAACTGTAATAGCATAATCAATAAGATATATTAAAAAAATAATGTCTAGTTTCCTGGGGTAGTCCCCCAAAGGACAATTTAACACAAAGTTATCCATAGTAGAGCAGGAAGAGTAACAGAGAAACTAATTACTATCTATACCATAAAAATGTTTCTAGGGTAAAAATATGTTTAGTGTTGTGCTTCAACTTGGGATGCCAGGAACACCTTTCTCACCTTTACAGCCCCAGCTGTGGAATGAAGATTTTCAAGCTATTGTCAATAGCCCTCAAATTCTAAAATCCCTGGGAAGTACCCAGGAGTTTCATTCAAAAGGTCCAAGCATCCTCATGAGGCTGGGGTTTTATCATGGCAGAAAATGGAATCCAGTAACATGCTGATAAATGTTTAGGTGACATTGTAGTGTGGGGAATGGGATGTGACCTAGAGTTAGGGACCAGGGAGAGAGGGCTCTGTTAATTTAAGATGAAAAGATTCTTCTTTTCTTTCTTGATGCTGATACTACCTAGGATGTACAAGAGAAAGAGAGGAACAATGTGCCCTCCTCCAATCTTGACATCCACTCTCTCCTGTCACAACAGGCCAGCTTGAGAGTTTTTCCTAGCAGCAGTGTCTATAGAAGGAAAGAGGAAATAATTTCCCATTATGGTGGGAAGGGGAGAGGAGTTCTGCAATTGGGTCATATAACCAATTTTTATGTATAGAAATTAGGCACTCTGAACCTTAGAATTATAAATCTGGTGTGTATTTATATTCTTTTCTGGAGACTTCTCACAATGCTGTATAACTTGAGAATGTTTTTCTTTTGCACAAGTTTGATTGTAATAAGTACTATATATTTTTTAAAGATTTTAATTAGCCCTGACTGGTGTGGCTCAGTTGGTTAGGTGTTGTCCCGCAAAACAAAAGGCCACTGATTATTCCATTTCTGGCCAGGGCACATGCCTGGGTTGCAGGTTTGATCCTCAGTGGGGACAAGTAGGGAAGGCAGCTGATCAACATGGAGAGAAACAATGATTGGCTGCCTTCCGTATGTGCCCCAATTGGGGATTGAACCCACAGCCCAGGTATGTGTCCTGACCAGGAATCAAACTGGTGTCCTTTTGTTTTGCAGGATGATGCCCAATCAACTGAGCCACACTGGTCAGGGCAGTACTATATTCTACCTTATGAATTCAGAATGCTTCCCATTCACCTGAAATTGAAAAGAAAAATAAAAGTATCTTATGCAACATATTTATCCAGTTTTCAGTTCTGCATGAGTGAAAACACCTGTTTTCCAAGTTAAAAACAGTGTGTGTGTGTGTGTGGTACCAATTCAAAACATAACCTTACCAACTATCTGTTCTTTGCTAAATAATATTCATAGAAAGCTTAAAATGTGATTAAAGTTATGACTAAACAACTTTTATATATGAAAAGGCTTTCTGCTAACAAGCAAGTTTTTTTTTTTTCAGTTAAACTATGACTCTTTTGAGACAGGCAAAGAACAGAACTCAGAACTACCTAATAGCTTTTTGGTCTGCTTCCTTCTGACTACCACTTCCAGAGACAAGCCTCACTGGAGGATGGCCACAGCTCTGGACATTCAAAAGACTGCTAGGCAGGCATGAGGGCTGAAGTAAGACCTGAGTGGGCATAAGCATAAATGGCAAGCTGGTGGGGTTCCTCCCTGTTCAAGGAAGCTTAACCACAAAGGCTCTTCTTACCAGTTCCTTGACCACAGCAAGGCTCAATGAAAACACTAATCACAAGTAAACAAAACCAAAAAAAATCTAGATCCTATGTTTGCATTCTTTTGGAGGGACTTAAACTTATACTTTTCATTTCTGGTAAAAGATGTTTGTGTTGGAGAATGCAAATAAGTATGTTAGGTTTCCTTTAAAATAATTTAAAAAGCTAAAATGGTATCTATGTACTAGTTTACAATTCCAAAAGGGCCAAGTAGCTGGAAGCCATAACCATACATCTGGTACATTTAAGCATCAGAAGTCCCTAAAGGGAAAACACCATTTCTCCACTTATAAAATGATCCACAAATTTTAACAATGGGTTGGAGGAATAAGTTTAGAGTGCTGTATCAACATATGTGGTCAGCTAAGGGTTAGGAAGTGGCGCTTTGTTCCAAAATTCTAGAGTAAATACTCTAGAATTGTATGTACTATTTACTGAGGAGAGACTGGAGCCTGGTGTTGATAAATTACTGGTGTCTACAGTATCAACTCTTACCCCATGAGGCCTTTGAACCCCACTATTTTCTGTTAAAGTGGACACTTGGCCAAAGGAAAGAGAAATACTGTGGAACTTGGAATTCATTTGTTCATAAAAACAGATTTAAAATATTCATTCTATGCATTTGAGAGATCATTATTAGATATTAAGTACACATTGAATGAAGTGGGCTGGTTTATAAATTCAACAGCCAATCATGACACTGACCACATAAACCAGTATGTAAATATAAGGAAAATGAGCCAGTCACCAAAGGATGAATGTTGTATGATTCCCCTTATATAAGGATGTAAGGTAGTGAAATTCAGAGACACAAAAAGTAGAATGGTAGTTACCAAGGACTGTGGTGAGGAGAGAATGAGCAGTTATTGTTTAATGTGTACAGCTTCAGTTGAGAAAGACTGAAAAGTTATGGAGATGGATGGTGGTGATAGTTGTACAACAACATAAATGTACTTTAATGTCACAGAATTGTATACTTAAAATGGTAAATTTTATTATGTATATTTTACTATAATAAAACATAGAATGTAAAATTTTATAAAACTACAAGTGACAACACACATCATCTTGCCAGATACTTTACCACCTCTGAATCATTCTCTTTCCATCTACAATACCTTGTTTATACTCCACCTTCACATCTCAACCTACATCAGAATCATATTCAAGAATTAGTTCAAATGCCACTCCCCAGTATCAGGGTCATTTCACTTGATGTACCGATAGATAAATGAATAATATGAGGCATACCTATACCATATATATACTTATATCTAATTTGAGGCTTAAAAGAGAGGCTGGAACCAGAGATATGGATTTAGAAGTTCTCAGAATAAAGTGAATGAGACTGACCAAGGAAAACAAGCAAAATAAGAGGAATACACATAAATAAATGTCTGTTGAATTGAATCATATGGGGCTTCTCAGAGGTTTGCTACATGAATTTTAAAGCTATTCATATTTTGAGAAAAAAAAACATTGTAAAGAGAAATTTTTCTCCAATTTTCTTCATGTTTTATAAGAAAAAAATCCTCTTATTATTTTTAAATTAAAGAATATTCCAGAAACAGTAATCAAATGCTGGAAGTATGCACATACAAGAGTGTCAGGAAAAATGAGAAGGCCACAAAATTCCACAGACTCTATTCTGGAATATTTTACTTAAATCATTCAATTTTTTTGATAAATATCAGTGGTAGTAGTATGTGCAGGGGGCAATTTCCTTAACATAAACAAAAATTTAAAGGCATTTTTCAACAGCACTAAAGGCATGATTCAAATTCTATTAAATGCTTAGTGAGCTTTATTTTAATATTTACATTGAACTAGAAAAATATTCCAAGATTATAGAAGATTTTTCCAATATTATGAAATCAGAAAGGAAAGGTTTGCTTATTTTAGTACACTTTATAAAGACTAACTTTGCCTCTCAAGAAAATCTGCAGTGAATTAAAATTAAAGGAAAATACTGTGGTCATACTGATGTGTTTGTCTGGTTTTTACTCTTGTTTTTAAAAATGAAGTTATACAGTGAGCTCAGTCAAAATGAATACCTAGTACATTTTTCATGTCTCAAGGAAATCATTACAACTGCATACAGTTCCACAAAGCATATAATTTTCTCTCAAATGCAATAAATTTTCCTGCAGCATACAGTGAGGTCTTGGTTATATATGATATCCTGTGTAAGGACAACCTAAGAAAACCCATATCCTACTTTACTCAATTGATTTGACTCACAAATTCCCCATTTCATCTAAAATGCAAGTATAGGTCACAATAAGAACAAAAGTTGATTGATAATGCAGTTCCTTGATGGCACTTAAAAGATGTAGTCTTGAATTACATTGACTTCATTAAACAGAACCCTGTTATATTTGATATGATTTTACTTTAAAAAATGCATCAGAGAGAGGGAAGATGGCAGCGAGATAGGTGGGAGTAGAGTCCACTTCCCCCTGTGCACGGTGAAACACCTAGCCCATCTTCTGAGGAACAGAGTGAACAGCCAACGGTAACGCAGCATATATGAAGGTTGGAGGCCAAAAAGTATAGAGAACATTGAAAAATCAGATGAGTAGATGGGAGCTGTGAA
Source organism: Phyllostomus discolor (assembly GCF_004126475.2). Taxonomy (NCBI): domain Eukaryota; kingdom Metazoa; phylum Chordata; class Mammalia; order Chiroptera; family Phyllostomidae; genus Phyllostomus; species Phyllostomus discolor. Next base: position 82,021,458 of record NC_050198.1, on the reverse strand, counting down.
CACCAGTATACCTGCTGGAAGAGGAAACCCACCAACAGATAAAAATGGAAGAAGGTGAAGGAGGGAATGGAGCCACACTAACCTCAACCCAGAACTGATTTGGAAATACAAAATGGTGGGGAAATAACCCAGAACAAACAACTGAACAAGAGTGAGAGGAAAGCCTCAAAACGACATACACACAGAAGAATCAGCTTCAACACAACCTGCCCACACCTGCAAAACAGAATATAAGACATGGTGGATAGGGTGACCCTCAGTTAATCAGCTGGAGGGAAGAAACCACCAAAGAAAGACCCAACAGCAATATACACAGAGCCTACATAAACGATAGCCCAAGGCCAGGGAGCTCAGGAGATCAAGGAGACTGCACAACTGAATCTCACAAGTCTTCTACCCATAGAAGTTCACCCCATAAACACAGGGAGTCAGAACAGATCAATTTAAGAAGCAGAGGCTAACAAGAAGAGTCTCACAAACAATGGGAAGACAAAGAAACAATCCCCAAATGAAAGGAAAGGAGGAAGTCTCAGAGAGAATGCTAAATGAAATAGAGGCAAGTTGACTATCAGATATTGAGTTTAAAGCAATGGTTATCAGGAAGCTCAATGAGCTCACAGAGAATTACCAAAAACTACAGGGAAACTACAATGAACTCACTGCAAACTGTATCAACATGAAAAAGGAAGTAGAAACTATCAACAAGGGCAAAGAGGGAATGAAGAATACAATTTCCGAATTGAAAAACATAGTAAAAGGAATCAAAACCAGGCTTGATGAAGCAGAGGATCGGATCAGTGAGCTAGAGGACAAACTAGAAAAAAACACCGGAAAAGAACAAGAAAGGGAAAAGAGGCTCAGAAAGAATGAAGAGGGGTTAAGAGAAATGCAGGACAACATGAAATGTAGTAATATCCGTATAACAGGGATGCTAGAGGAAGAAGAGCAAGAGATAGAAAACCTGTTTGAAAAAGTAATGATGGAAAACTCCTCTAATTCGATGAGAGAAAAACTGACACAAAACGAGAAAAAACAGAGAGTCCCAATCAAGAGGAACCCAAAGAAGCCAACCTCAAGACACATCATAATTAAAATGGCAAAATTCCAAGACAAAGAGAGAATCTTAGAGGCAGCAAGGGAGACAGGAAGTAACATACAAGGGAGCCCCAGTAAGACTAGCAGCAGACTTCTCAATGGAAGTGTTCCAAGACAGAAAGGAATGGCAAGAAATATTCCAAGTAATGAAAATGAGAGGCCTGCAAACTAGACTACTTTATCCAGAAAGGCTCTCAATTAAAATGCAAGTCCATATAAGCAGCTTCCCAGACAAAAGAAGCCTCGAAAAATATACCTCCTCCAAATCAGCTCTGCAAGAGATGCTAAAGGGTCTGCTTTAAGAACAGGAAGAAAAACAGTGAGAGAGAGAGAGGAACACAGGTAGGAAAAAATGTCAATGAATAAGTACCTATCAATAATAACCTTAAACATAAATGGATTAAATGCCCCAATCAAAAGATATAGAATAGGTGAATGGATAAGAAATCATGACCCACACATACACTGTGTAAAAGAGACCACCACAAAACAAAAGACGTTCACGAACTGAAAGTGAAGGGCTGGGAACAAATTTTCTAGTCAAATGGACAGGAAAAAAAGAGCCAGGGTGGTAATACTCATATCAGACAAAATAGACTTCAAAAAAAAGAGCTATAAAAAGAGACCCAGAAGGTCACTTCATAATACTTAAGGGAAGAATCCACCAAGAAGGCATAAACCTTGTAAATATATATGCACCCAACATAGGGTCATCCAAATACATAAAGAAAATCTTGGAGGACTACAAGAAAGATATTGACAGCAACACAATTATAGTAGGGGATTTCAACACCCCACTGTCAAAAATGGATAGATCTTCCAAACAAAATGTCTACAAAGATACTGTGGCATTGAACAATGCCCTAGATCAAATGAACTTAATTGATATATATATATATATATATATATATAGAGAGAGAGAGAGAGAGAGAGAGAGAGAGAGAGAGACAGAGAGACAGAGAGAGAGACAGAGAGAGAGAGACAGAGAGAGAGACAGAGAGAGCGCACGCGCGCATGCCTTTCATCCAAAAGAAGCAAAAATACACATTCTTTTCAAATGCACACGGAACATTTTCAAAGATAGATCACTTGATAGGACATAAAACAAGCCTCAACAAATTCAAGAAAATTAAAATCATATCAAGCATTTTCTCTGACCACAAGGGACTGAAACTAGAAACCAACTGCAAGGAAAAAAAACCCCAAAATTCAAACTGATGGAGACTGAATAGCAGGTTAGTAAACAATGAAAGGGCCAAAAAATGAGAATGGGGAAGAAATCAAAAAGTTTCTGGAAACAAATGAAAATGAACTCACAACAATCCAAAACTTATGGGACATAGCGAAAGCAATCCTGAGAGGGAAGTTCATAGTGATACAGGCCTACGTAAAAAAGATAGAAACATTTCAAATAAACAACCTGACTACATGCCTACAAGAACTCGAGGGACAACAATAAAGACAGCCCAGAGCAAGTAGAAGGAAGGAAATAATCAAGATCAGAGCAGAATTAAATGACATAGAGACTAAAAGCACAATTCTAAGGATCAATAAATCTAGGATCTGGTTCTTTGAAAAGATAAACAAAACCAACAAGCCTTTAAGCAGACTCATCAAGAAAAAAAGAGAGAGGACCCAAATAAACACAATTAGAAAGAGGAGCGATTACAACTGATACCACAGAAATACAAACGGCTATAAGAAATTACTATGAAGAACTGTATTCCAAAAATTTTGAAAACCTAGGTGAAATGGACAAATTTCTAGAAAAATATGATGTTCCAAAACTCAATGAAGAAGAAGCAGAAAGCCTGAACACACCAATAACAGCTGATGAAATTGAAGCAGTAATCAGAAAGCTTTGGACACACAAAAGCCCTGGATCAGACGGTTTTACAGGAGAATTTTACAAAGCATTTAAGGAAGAGCTAACCCTGATTCTTCACAGACTATTCCAAAAAATCCAAAATGATGGAAGACTGCCAAACTCTTTTTGTGAAGCCAGCATGATCCTCATACCAAAACCAGATGAAGACATAAGAAAGAAAACTTCAGGCCAATATCACTGATGAACATAGATGCTAAAATCTCAACAAAATATTAGGAAACCACATCCAGAAACACGTTAAAAAGATCATACACCAGGATCAAGTGGGATTCATCCCAGGGATGCCAGGATGGTACAATATTTGCAAATCAATAAATGTAATACTTCACATAAACAAAAGCAAAGAAAAAATCACATGATCATATCAATAGATGCGGAAAAGGCATTTGATAAGGTATAGCACCCATTTATGATAAACACACTTGGCAAAATGGGAATAGAGGGAGCATTCCTCAACATAATAAAGGCCATATATGAGAGATCTACAGCAAGCACCATAATCAATAGACAAAAACTAAAAGCTTTCCCACTAAGATCAGGAACAAGACAAGGGTACCCGCCTTCACCACTCCTATTCAACATAGTATTGAAAGTCCTAGCCACAGCAATCAGACAAGAAAAGGGAATAAAAGGCATCCAAATTGGAGAGGAGGAAGCAAAACTGTCATTGTTTTCAGATAACATTTTCGCATACATAGGAAATCTTATAGAGTCCATCAAAAAACTATTTGACCTAGTAATTAAATTTGGCATAACAGTGGGATACAAAGTCAATATTCAAAAATCAAGCCCTAGCTGGTGTAGCTCAGTGGATTGAGCGCGGGCTGTGAACCAAAGTGTCGCAGGTTCAATTCCCAGGCAGGGTACATGCCTGGGTTGCAGGCCATGACCCCCAGCAACTGCACATTGATGTTTCTCTCTCTATATCTCCCTCCCTTCCCTCTCTAAAAATAAATAAAATCTTTAAAAAAAATCAAAGGCATTTTTTGTACACCAACAATGAAATATCGCAAACAGAAATCAGGAAATAATCATATTTGCTATAGCAACAAGAAAGTTAAAGTATCTAGGAATAAACCTAACCAAGGAGGTTAAAGACCTGTAATCAGAAAACTACACAACACTCAAGAAAGAAATTAAGGAAGGCACAAATAAATGGAAGCCTGTACCATGTTCATGGATTAGAAGAATTAACATCATCAAAATGTCCATAGTACACAAAGCAATTTATAGATTCAACACAATCCTTACTAAAGTACCAATGACATATTTCACAGTTATAGAACAAATATTTCAGAAATTTACATGGAACCATAAATGACCCTGAAGAGCTGCAGTAATGTTGAAAAAGAACAAAGTAGGAGACATCACAATACTTGATATCAAACTGTATTACAAGGCCACTGTAATCAAAACAGCTTGGTACAGGCATGGAAAAGGCACATAGACCAATAGACCGGAACAGACAGCCCAGAAATAAACTCAAGTCTCTACAATCAATTAATATTTGACAAAGGGGAAAGAAGCACAAAATGGGAGTAAAAATAGCCTCTTCAACAATTGGTGTTGGGAGATCTGGACAGCTATATGCAAAAATGTGAAACTCGATTACCAACTTACACTATACACAAAAGTAAATTCAAGGTGGGTAACAGATTTAAATGTAAGTTGTGATACCATAAAAATCCTAGAGGTAAACTTTGGCAGGAAATTCTCAAGCATTCCATGCACCAACATCTTCACTGATATGTCCCCTAATGCAAGGGACATAAAGGAAAGAATGAACAAACGGGACCTCCTCAAATTAAAAAAAACTTCTGCACAGCTAAAGACAACAGCATTAAAATGAAAAGAGAACCAACTATATGGGGAAACATATTTGCCAATGATACATTGGACAAGGGTTTGATCTCCAAAATATGTATGAAATGCATATGACTACACTCAAGGAAGACAAAAAACCCAATTAAAAATGGACAAAAGACTTGAACAGACACTTCTCCAAGGAGGACATACAGAGGGCCCGGAGACATATGAAAAGATGGTCAGTATCACTAGCCATCAGAAAGATGCAAATTAAAACCACAATGAGATACCACTTCTCACCAGTCAGAATGGCCATCATAAACAAATAAACAAATAAATGTTGGAGAGGATGTGGAGAAAAGGGGACCCTAGTGCACTGTTGGTGGGATTGCAGACTGGTTCAGGCACTGTGGAAAACAGTATGGAATTTCCTCAGAAAACTAAAAATGGAACTGCCTTTTGACCTAGTAACTCCGCTGCTGGGATTATATCCTAAGAATCCTGAAACACCAATGCAAAATAAGCTATGCACCCAATGTTCATAGCAGCACAATTTACAATAGCCAAGTGCTGGAAGCAACCTAAATGCCCATCAGTAAATGAGTGGATCAAAAAAGTATGGTACAATTACAGAATGGAATACTATGCAGCAGAGAGAAAGAAGGAGCTTCTATGCTTTGTGACAGCATGGATGGAACTGGAGAGCATTATGCTAAGTGAAATAAGCCAGGTGGTGAGGGACAATTACCATATTATCTCATCTTAACTGGAACATAATCAACCAAAAAAAAGCAAACAAAATATACTCAAGAGACATTGAAATTAAGAACAAACAGTAGCCAGAGGGGAGGGGGAAGGAAGAATGGGGGGGGAGGATTTTTCAGGAACTCTTGTAAAGGACACATGGCCAAAACCAAGGGTGAGTGTGGAAGCAAGGGAGGGAGGTGGGTTTGGTTGGGGTAGGGGGAGAGGTGGCGGGAAAATGCAGACAACTGTAACTGAACTGAAATGAAATAATTAAAAAAATAAAACTGCACTCCCCCCATAAAATGTAAGCCCACATATCTATACTTTTTGTTATTGTTGTTGCTGTTATGTTTTTTAATCCTCATCCAAAAATAGGTTTATTGATTTTTTGAGGGAGGTGGAGAGAGGGAGGGAGGGAAGTAGAGAGAGAGAGAGAGAAAGAGAGAAACATCAGTGTGAGAGAGGAACATTGACTGGTTGCCTCCTATAAGTGCCCTGACTGGGGATTGAACCTGCATCCTAGTTTTGTGTCCTGACTGGGAATCAAACCCACAACCTTTTGTTCGGTGGGATGGTACTTCAACTAACTGAGCCACCCATCCAGGGCTGCCACAGTATGTTTTAATATAAATGGAAAATAAAGAAGTTGGTCAATTTAAGAAAGTATTTTAAATAAATGAGAGTAGAAGTTTATAAAATTATAAGATATTTAATTTTGTGTGTATATCTATATAGAGATAATTCACACATACTTATTTAATTTACTGTCAATATATGCAGGATACAAATAGTATCAGCCAACTGTGAATTTCTACAATTTTATCACAAACTGACATATTCTTCAAAGTAGTCTTTCACTTTATGGACTATAATTAATAATAGGTACAAGAAATAAGAATAATTAAGATTAATCCTTTAACCCTGTGGAGGTTGTGTCAAAAACATGACAGCACAGGTAACATGTATATAAGAAATATATTCATTACTGGTATGTGCTGAAATGAGAAAAACAATTTAAATACACTGCAAATGTGCATTTACTCTATTTATGTAATAAAATGAATGATTACTTATTTTCAGTTACAGTCTACAAATTATTAAACCAAAAATATAAAAACATAAATAAAAAAATTCTTTTCAGCTGCAATTTTGAGAAAGAAGAGTAAAGTGGGAGGGATCACAATACCTGACACTAAACTATACTACAAGGCCACTGGAATCAAAACAGCCTGGTACTGGCATAAAAACAGGTATATGGACCAATGGAACAGAACAGAGAGCCCAGAAATAAACCCAAGTCTCTACAGTCAATTAATATTTGACAAAAAAAGCAGCAACATAAAATGGAATAAAAATAGCCTCTTCAATAAATGGTGTTGGGAAAACTGGACAGCTATGTGCAAAAAAAAAAAAAAAATGAAACTCGAGCACCAACTTACACCTTATATAAAAATAAATTCACGGTGGATAAAAGACTTAAATATAAACCATGACACCATTAAAGTCCTAGAAGAGAACGTAGGTAGGAAAATCTCAGATATTTCATGCAGAAGCTTTTTTTAATGACATGTCTCCTTGAGCAAGGGACATAAAGGAAACAATAAACAAATGGGACCTCATCAAAATAAAAAGCTTTTGCACAGCTAAAGAAAACAGTATCAAAATAAAAAGACAACCAACTGTATGGGAAAACATATTTGCCAAGGATACCTCAGACGAGGGTTTAATCTCCAAAATATATAAAGAACTTACATGACTCCACTCTAAGAAGACAAGTAACCCAATTAAAAAATGGGCAAAGGACTTGAACAGACACTTCTCCAAGGAGGACATACAGAAGATCCAAAGACACATGAAATGATGTTCAATATCGCTGGCTATCAGAGAGATGCAAATTAAAACCACAATGAGATACCACTTCACACCAGTCAGAATGGCTATCATAAACAAAGCAACAAACAACAAGTGTTGAAGAGGTTGTGGAGAAGAGGGGACCCTAGTGCACTGCTGGTGGGACTGTAGACTGGTACAATACAACCATTATGGAAAGCAGTATGGAACTTCCTCAGAAAACTAAAAACAGATCTCCCTTTTGACCCTGCAATTCCACTGTTGGGACTATATCCTAAGAACCCTAAAACACCAATACAAAAGAACCTATGCACCCCAATGTTCATAGCAGCACAATTTACAATAGCCAAGTGCTGGAAGCAACCTAGATGCCCATCAGTAAATGAATGGATCAGAAAACTATGGTACAGTTACACAATGGAATTCTATGCAGCAGAAAGAAAGAAGGAGCTCCTACCCTTTGCAACAGCTTGGATGGAGCTGGAAAACATTATGCTAAGCAAAATAAGCCAGGCAGTTAAAGACAAATACCATATGATCTCACCTTTAACAGGAACCTAAACAACAAAACAAAGAAACAAGCAAAATATAACAAAGACACTGAAATAGAGGACAAACTGACAGTGACCAGAGAGGAGAGAAGAGGGAATTTCAGGGGAGAATGGGTAGGGTTGACAGGAACAAATTTAAAGGACACATGGACAAAAACTAGGGGGAGGATGGTAATGGAAGGGAAGTGGGGAGGGTTGGGTGGGTGGGCTGGAATGGGAGTAAAAGGGAGAAAATTGTACTTGAACAATGGTTAAAATAAAAAAATAGAAAAAAAAGTTATTTCCTATGGAAAAAAAATTTTCTTTTCAAATAATGGAAACAAGAATATTGCTAAAAAATACAACCAAAAATGTCTTTACCATTAATTAATCAGAATCTTCAATAGTTGGCTTTGCGAAACATTTGTAACAGTCATCACACACAATATTGCTGTGCTAAAGCCATAAATACTTTTCACAACACTTTCAAAAATATTTTGATAAGCAACTTGTTTTGGATGCATAGCACCTAACATATTTTTTCTTTTTCTTCTTGTTGAAGGAGCCATATCTATGTTATTGGTAGAATTTCCTTCAATTTCCTTTTGAAATTGCTGAAGCTTCAGGTGTATAGACTTATGCACACCTGTAGACATTTCTGAATGCCTTTTTATTTGTTCTGAAACTAATTGTGTTATGAGATTTCTCATAAATGTTCTGCAGCTTATTTTGACATTGCTGTTCAGCATATGAATATTCTGAGCACTTGCTGCTGCAATATTAAAAATTGTGTAGAATGTAACCATAGGCTGCTATCTTCTGGTGTTACTGGCCACATTATATGTAACTATCATTTGGTCAACAGTGTCAGCTCCTGACTATTTGGTTGTAATATTCTATTATGTCAGGCTTATGTGAATCTAAATTTATGGCATCATTGAAATGCATACCTGAAACTAAAATTATGCTTTTTCCCTTTTTGGGTACATGATATACAAATGTGCAATTTGCACCAAAAGCAAATAAGTTGGCTTTTTGAGGCCTGTTTTTAGAAGATACAAAGTCAGGGGGTAGTTGGCATTTATTTTTATGAATAGTACCTATGTGAAAATTGCTTGTTTTACAAGTCAGAAAAAAGACTTGTATCAGTGAACCAGTTATTTGCTGTAATATTATGTTCTGATGAGTAAACAGGTTCTGAAGATTTCTTCATTACATCTGGTGGTTTATCACTAATCAAGTAAGGATCTTTGGGCTGCTTACTGGCATATATTTCAAAATTCCCTGTGTAAAATACTTTTGAATAGACCTTAGCAAAAAATTTTATACTGTATTTACTGGGCTCAGATGGAATATATTATCAAAACCCACATTTGCCTCTAAATCCAGGTAATATTCACCTACTGTTACATTCTTTCCCATAGAGTAACATAATTTATACTTTTCTACAAATGCTGAGAAAATGTCTCTCATAGTCAGTAATTTGTCACCCTTCAGGTGTTCTAAGTGGTTAAGTTTGTCATCAAATTGGATACAATTATGAAATCTAAATCTCCATAAAGATATCGTAAGTCTAAAAAGTTCAATCCCAATACCATCTGTAACCTGTAAGTCCTACAAGTTCAGCAATTGCTGAGATGTAAACCAGCTAGATATGAGGCCTAAAAATGCTTTCAATTCAGTTTTGTCTATTCATTTAGCATCTCTTTCTCATGAAAACTGATTCGAGATAGAATTGATGTGTTTATTTGTATATAGTAAGATTAGATTTAAAATATCATCTGTGATAAAGCAGTTCCAAGCTTCAAGTTCTGCCTTGGCATTTTTTTGCATTTGGACAAACTAATGGAAGTTGACACAAAATATTCTGTGACTGTTTTATAATCTGTCTTCATACTGGATCTTTCCTCCATTTTCGTTCTTTATTCTTTCCAAAAAAAAAAATACTCTTCACTTATGTGTAATTCGTTTTTACTTTCTTCACTAGAAATAGCTTGTTCAGTATCCAAATCTTCTCAATGAACTTCCACATAATCTTCATCTTTTAAATTACTTTCCCATTTGGCTCCAGAATTCTCATCACTGAACTCAAGAAACACTTGAAGTTCTTCAATATCTCTTGGATTATTGAATTGACATATTTTTCCAGCCATTTTCAATGATTAAAAAAACCCACTGACTTCAAAGTTTGCAAAAGAACAACAAAAAAACAAAAACAAAACCCTACACCAACAGAGACTTCGGAATTCATGGAATCTATCAGGTATTGGATTGGCCAAAAAGTCTGTTTAGCTTTTTTTCCATAAAATAAAAGACACATTTTTCATTTTTACCAGTAACTTTATTGATTTGAATATTTTGAGTATGTCATCTATATCCCATGTGGTATAACATTGATTTTCTCAATTAATGTCTCAATTTGATTGCTATCAACTTCAACTGGTCTACCTGACCATGGAGCATCATCCAGTGAGAAATCTCCAGCATGAAACTTCACACATCACTTTTGACACATTCAGTCAGAGCACCTTCTCTGTACACTGCACAAATCTTTTTTTTTTGTATTTCAATGAGTTTTTACCTTTCTTGAAATAATAACGTACTATGCTGAAAATGTTGCATATTTTCTTCCTTCTTCAATATTAAAATGACTACACAAAACTTAACAATTTTGATGTTTTTTAGTATACACTGATATGGCAGCTGTCACAATTTTATATAACAAAATTGTTTTGAATGAAGTTAAAGACTAGTAAGTGCTACTAGAGCCATCTTATGGAAAAACCCAAACAAACTTTTTGGCTAACCCAACACAATTTATTATTGAATATCACGCCCTCACAAAACACATGTTATAATCAAACTGATGGTTTAAACATTACGGCTTTATGTTAGTGACATACAAATGCACAGCTAGTCACGACCTTGAAACTATATACCCGATATATGCAACAATATTTAAGAAAAGAGTTTGTTCATATCTCTCTGATCAACCATGACCTCTTCAGGGTTAAGACATGTTAGCTAATAGTTTTGTATCACTTACTGGTGTGAGAAATCTATAGTCAACATTTGGACAAAAACTATCAGTCATATTTACTTAAAAATTAACTACTTATTGGATGACTGGTACATGTTATTATGAGGGGAATTTTTTTAAAGTTGAAATCTTAAGAATATATAGGAATATATAATACAAACAGAACTATAATTCATTTTCCATGAGAGTACTGCACATGAATAAACAAAGGCTATAAGTAACCAATAAAATAGTCAATACTGTTTCAGTACCCATCTAAAATATAAAATAACTCATTTTAAATAGGGCTTATTTAATATTTTAAGTTAGCTACCAAAAGTAGCTTACCTGTTAGATGCCTAAAAATAGGAATGGTTCAGGTCTGTTCCAGAGTGGGACTGGAATTACCAGGATTCAATCCAGTAAGAGTAAAGCAGAATGAGCAAACACACACACCAAGAAAAAATTATTTGGTCTTCCTACAACCAAGTCTGCTATGGCAACTAGGAAGGGGACCTAAAACTACTGAGATCGAGTGACCACAGGTTTACTACAGAGGAATACTCCTGCTAAATACACCTTCTAGGAAAGAATATGAATGTAAAAATGTTACAAATAATCAGATAATTATGTATATAGTATAATGGAGTAATGGCTCATCCTAAGTAGTAAATGGAACAGGAATTGCCAGCAGAAGCACTTTTTTTCAAGCCTTTCCTGAAGATTTCATACCACCACCCCTCCAAAACAAGGCTAGAAGTGACTACTTGCTTATTTGTGTTCTATTTGCACCTTGTACATACTTAATCACAAAATCTGCACTTTTTTAGTGAAATATGGGATTATGAGTTATTTAATGGCAGAAACGGGTTGTTCATTTTTACATTCAGCATCTAATAAAGTATAAGACACATAGTGACTGTTTGGCTATTTAATGACTCATTCTTTCCACAATCATCTAATTCATGTAACATTAGAATAAATCAAACTATAAAGGCAGGGAAATTGATGATGAGTTTCTAAATTAGTATTAACTAATATAGTTAGATTATTCTAGGGATGTTTTTTAGTCAGCAGAACAAAAAGACAGCATTAATTTTTATGCAGGCCAACAGCTTAAGAAGTTATAAACATAGCCCCTTTGACCTACAGATAGATAAAGAAAAAAATTGTACAACCCCCACCCCAATAAACCCTGAAAAGCAAAAACCTAACTAATAGTGTCGTCCTTTGAAAAATTCAACACTAGGATAAAAATTTTTAATTTTAACACAATTGAAACTCTAACCTAAGCTAGATTTTTCTAATGATTTATGCTTCACATTCAATAGACACAAATTGAACTTCTAACTCTGGAACCCAAGAATTCTTGGCTTTACTAACCAAAGAGTATTTTTGTTATGCAATAACATTTCCATCTCCTAAAACTTTGTGTCTGTTAATTCCATGATCCTAAAAACTAAAAATCCAACTTTTTTGGAGGGGGAAAACATATATTATTCAATTTAATTCCATTTGAACAAATATTTATTGCATACTTAAGATGTGCCATGCCCTGTGCTAAGTGATGTAAAAACCAAGACTGGTTGAGCTAAACTCCCTGCCATGAAGGAAAAAAAAAAAAAAACAGAGAAAGAATTAATGGCCATGGACAATAGTGTGGTGATTGTGGAGAGGCAGGGGAGAGGATGGGTGGAGGTGGAAGAGAGTATAGGGTGGATAAATGGTAATGGAAAAAAAACAATAAAAAATAAATGTTTTTTTAAAAGGAGCTTACAACTAAAAGGGAGAGGGAGATGTGTAAATAACCATCACACCTCAATGTAATAAGTGACATACTTATATATTCTATCCATTCTAAGGTTGAAACAGACTGGACCCTGAGCATAATGTGTGAAAGCACAGGGGAAAAGCTCCTTTCCAACAAAGCATATGTCTCAAGAACCAGCTGCACTTCTGTTCCTCCATCAATCCAAAAGTTCAGGTGTGGAAAAAATGGTACAGATGAGTATTGGGATGCATTGAGGATACAGCTGCTAAATCTACAAGTTTATTTGGCACCCTAAATGGAACTAGATTCTGTCTGGAGCCTAAAGACTGCTAAATCCTAATGTAAGACATTGCCTTTCAAGAGACTGGAATTAAAAAAAGAAAAACTTATAATAACAATACATTATGACTTAAATAATATAACACACACATTACCTTTAAATATGATCCATAGTATTTTGTTACATATGAACTATCACACTGACTCAAAACAGTTATTTCTTGCTGAATGTCTTCAATTTCATCTTCAGCTTCCTCGAGGTCTATGATTTTAATAGCAACCACTTGCTGGGTACGATTATCAATCCCTTTGAAAACTTCTCCAAAGGAGCCTTTCCCAATGCGTTCTAATTTGGTGAACAGTTCTTCTGGATCAGCTATATTATTCTAACAGGTGGGAGAGAAAGAAAGAAAAGAACATAAATGTGTTGCATCAGTTTTTAAATGATAAAAAAATAAATCACATAGGACATTAACACATTTTTAAAAGCATACCAATTTCCTTGACTCTTCATATATTCTTTGTTAGAACAACAGCAATCCCAAATATTCAGTTCTACTGGATCACACACACTTGCTGGGCTTAGCTGATCCTGCTACCACAAACAACTCTATACAACGAATGTTATCTCTGATGTCTGCCAAAGGGCTAGGCATATTTCACAATAAAGTAGCTGGTTATAGATAGTTTGCACATTAATGCTATGGTAGCAATAGTGAAAGAATTCCTAACCTAAGCAATAGCTAGGTGAATCGTTAAAAATTCTAACATTCCACCAGCAGTATATTACCTTTTAACTCTCCTTTTATCTTTCCAACTTGGACATCTCAATCACCCCACTTATACTTCTAAACCACCATGTAAACACCACAGAAACCAAAGACTCAAGAATCTATGAGTCTCCTTTTCTTTACTTGAGATTTTATTCACACATAATGTTCTCATCAATGGTTGAGATAAGATTCTATGCCTTTATCATAATTGCTGGTACTCATAAGAAATGGTAATATGTTGAACTTCCACAACTTATAGTGGCAATCGAGAGTAAGGCAAGCATGGGTTTTTAGGTTAACAAATGTAGAGGCATGACTCAGATTTATAAATTCCTGTCCTTTCTTGATTTAGAATTATCCTTTATCTAATCATATACATTTTAACTGAAATTTTATTCCAAGACAACCTTTATATAGTTACTTAAGCTCATACCGCTGAGTATTCAATATACTTCTATTCAAGTAGAAACACAAGATCTCCAAATCTCCCCAAAAGGCATGTTTTAATTTATATTTTAAGTGCTTTATTACTCTACATCTAAAACTTTATTTTGAGTTCCTTCAAAATGTAGGAGAATTCTATCTAGTTTTGGTGAGCTATCTGTATTTAATTTGGATCTGGATCACCTGGTCATTTACAATTTTACCTAGTCATCAATTTCAGGAGACAAAGAGTTACCACGTTCCCTTATATATTCATTTATTAGACAAAGTGATCATTAAAGTTTATTTTTTCTCTCACCAAATTGATTTTGAGTAGCTTGAAAACTTATGATCACCTTAACTTTTTTTCACCAACTTTTCTTTTTTACAACCTGCTTAAATAAAGTTTACACATGACCTGCTTGATTTATAAGTTTTCTCATTTTTCTTGGTTGGAATTTCTTCCTAATTCTAAAAGCTACATTTTCTATGTAATAGTCTCTTTGATGTTGCAAGGTAGTTCTTATCCCCACCCACCTAGAGTACCCACATGAAACAAATACATGTTGAGTTTCCTATACAGGCTTTTAAAAATAGGCTAGACATTCAGTAGGTTGGAAATGCCTTTTTAATGCTCACATTTTGTTATAACATGTTCTCCAAATTCTGAGTACTATCATTATAGATGTCCTTGGTGTTCTATTTCTTACAATGAAGGCATTGTACTTCGTTGTCATTACTATTACATAGTATAGGTAAACCAAAGGTACTTCTCTTCCTACTTTTGGTTATTATGGTTCCTGTCTTTCTAGTACCTTGTGGCAAAAGAAAAAAAGAAAAAAAATCATCAAAGAGTTTGGTGACAGGTTTACCTCCCTATAACTTCTAAATTCAGTGTATTTGGAAAAACACAAAGAACAAATCTTTCAGTTTTATTGAGGTAACTACAAAACAACTCTAAATGTTGTAAATATGTCATTAAAGAAAACAGTATGTACTTTCTGATATACTCTCAAGTAGGAAGTATATTCATTAACTTTATAACAAAAGTTTTTGTTGTAAGAAACAAAGATTAAATCCTAGTCTTCCTAATTCATATTTTATAAAGATTCAACTGAAACAATCAACCCCAGGGAGAATATAGCTGTTCTTGCTTCTATAACAAATGGGTTCCTGAAAGTATGCAAATTAAAGATTTAAAAATCAAGTTACATTTTGCATTCTAAAGAAGCTCTGAAATTAATTCTAACTTATCAATATAGTTTAAGGCTTTAAATCAAAGAATATCAAGTTGAAGAAAGAAATGGAGAAAGACCCATCATTTACATAATGTTTGCACTCTTTTATTTGGGGACTAAAAGTTCTCATGCAAAACCCCAACTTCCAGAGTGGAAGAAATCATGAAAACTAGTTTTTACTAGTATAACCTCACATGCTTGACTGTATCAGAATATAAATCCCTGCCCTGTTTGCTAGTTCCTGAATTGTCTATAGAAAATACCTAAATTCTAACCCCTCTCCCCTTTATCATCTCACAAGCTTCTTACACCAAAGTATCCTAAGTCTTTTTTAAAAGATTTATTTAATTATTAGGGAAAGGGAAGGCAAAAGAGAGGGAGGGAAACTTCAATGTGTGGTTGCCTATCATGCGCCCCCAACTGGGGACCTGGCCCACAACCCAGGCATGTGCCCTGACTGGGAATCAAATTGGTGACCCTTTGGTTCACAGGCTGGTGCTCAATCCACTGAGCCACACCAGCCAGGGCCTAAGTCTTTATTAAGATAGATTTCCTTTTGTTTTGGTGCAAGGGCAAAAGTCAAGTAAATAAATGGTAAACATACCAAGTAATGCAATTTAAAAACCACCTATATGAAGAACCTAATTTTCCCAGTATTATTCATTCACATCACTCTTCTTCAGAGCCTCTAGGAAAATCAACAGCTCGCTTTCCACCTAAATCAAATATTCTTTTAAGAATATTAAAATTTCCAAATCTTTCTACCTCTACTGCAAAATTGCAGCTTACTTCTATATCTGTATTTGTATTACCTTCTCAAAGCCATAACCCAGGAAGGAGCTTTAAGTTCTGCAGCAGCAAATAGGAAGAATGGCTAATTAACTTCATACTGATTTATGATGAATGGTAGACAATTTATCCATAGCCCACAAAAATGGGTCTGTGAAAATAACCTACAGATCTACCTCAGAATATTCACATTATTCCTTGACTGTATTTACCTTTGCTTAGCTTGAATATGGATTCTTCAGCTATAAAAGTACAATTGTTACAAATTTAAGTCTTAAGCAGAGGTACCATTACTAGTAAAGCAATAACAATGGCAACAATAACCTTTTAATATGGAAATGTTCTTAAGAAGTCCAAAAGGGAAAAACATAAGATGATCATTTTGCCTGTCTCCTGTGTAAAGTTAGAAGCAGATGAAAGAAGACTTCTTGCATACTTAAATCACAGAATCAGAGGGCTGGAAGAACTCTTGATGGTTCTCTAAGTGGTCTCTAGTCCTGGCTACACATCAGAATCACCAGTACAATGTTTAAAATGCAAATAACTAGGCCTCTTTCCAAAACTACTGATTCAGAATCTGAAATTGGACCAGCAATCAGTATTTTTTTTTAAAAAGTACTCCAAACTATTTTCCATGTAGTCATTTTGACACTGGTTTTAAAATCAGCATTTGGGCCCTGGCTGGTGTGGCTCAGTGGTTGTGTGCTAGCCTGTGAATCAAAGAGTCACTGATTCAATTTGTAGTCAGGGCACATGCCTGGGTTGCAGGCTAGGTCCCCTGTTGCGGGCAAGCAAAAGAAGCAACAGCACTTTAATGTTTCTCTCCCTCTCTCAAAAAATAAATAAATAAAGTCTTAAAAAATCAGCATTTGGGAACCACTGAGCAGATAGATCTTGAAATCTTGAATTTGTATCCTTGATTATCTTCAGAGATAAGGGTGTTTCTTTCTTCCAGATATAGGGGGAGTATTTCTCACATGAGTGTTTTAAGACCTGTTTCAGGAAAGAAGAGCAATGGGGTGGGGACAGGGAGGATGGTGTGTGAAAACATATCAAAGTAACCTTCTCACTTCTGTCATTTTGTCAAACTCCTTCAGGTTAAAATATCCAACATGCCAAGGTGCTATACTTTGAGGTAGCTTATCTTCAACCTCATCAGGGGGCATTAAGAGTAAGTGGGCAGGAGAAACAAGAAAACTGTAGACAGAATTAGAATTCACCCTGGGGTTCTATTAGAATGGAGACTCATAGAGTCAATGGTTAGAAAGAACTAAATGTAACAAATTTAGTTTCTTTGAATCTGAGGTAGCCAAATCAGACTTCTAATCTGGAGCTGAGAGTGAAAACATAACAGATTTAGGGAAGAGAGGTAGATTTCTCAGAGGATTTGAGCAGAAAGGGTTGTGCTCAAGGTGTCCTGAGAACAATTTGAAGAACTAAGAGCCAAGGTGAGCAAGGCTGACCTCAAACAATATTTTCCACTTGTCTTCATACTTTAATAAAAATTATTCTATGAATGCTCTTGTTTATAAGATACTGTTTGCACTTTTACAAAGACCAGTTATGTGTATAGGCTATCAGTGACTGAGGAGGAGGAATCTATGGGAAATAATAAGCAAAAAAAAAAAAAACTAATGATATCAAAGCTTATAAAGGAAGACCTGTTACAAATTCTCAAGAGGTAAGTAACACCAGGAGTGACCTACAGTGAACTCAGGATGCCCTGAAAATACAAGAGAGTAACTAAAACTTTAGCCTAACAATGCACTAAAAACTAGAGATAACATCCAGTTAGCTACCTAGTATTTAATTTGTTGAGATTAGTTCTCCCAAATTGGACAGAAAATGCTTTTCTAGCTTACATGTCTATACTATTAACTGTAATCTAACAGGTAGAATGCATACAAATAAAAGCAATTCTCTAGTGATTTCATGAGCCTCAAATTCAATTAGTTCTATTATGATCACCTATGCTAAGATTTTTCAATTGCCCTGTGAACACAGCCCTATAAGTTTGTTGGGTGCTTCCTAATCAAGATACTGCCAGAAGAAAAATAAAGATTAAAATCAAAGCCATTTACCTCTTAGTACTGCTTGCACTCAAGATTGTAAGATACTGTGTTTTTAAAGTGTTATATAATTCAAGCACAATTGAGATCTCCCTGGGTAGAAATATAAGTCACAGGCTTTGAGAACTGCAAGGAAATGTATAGGTCATTTGATCCAATTCCTTATCACTACCATCAGCAAAAAGTATTCATTGTATGCCTGCTGTGTCCTAGTCTAATACCACCAAACGGAAATCATGAAGTTTAAGGCTGTTTATGTGAAATTAATGGTAGAAATAGGGAAAGGTAATGAAGGGAAAAATAAATCTTGGAAAAATAAATCCAAAAAGAAGTATGGACTCTTTGAGATGAATAGTATGTAGCAAACATCTGATCCAAAATTTATTTTTATATGGAAAAAAACTGTAACCTAGAGAGGTCATAAATTGTTCAAAGACTTAAGGTGGTTCATTAGTGGCAAAGCTCAACATTTTTTTAAATTTCATTTTACTGATTGTGCTATTACAGTTGCCCCAATTTTCCCCCCCTTCCATCCAGCCTCCACTCTCTCAGGCAATCCCCACACCATTGTCCATGTCCATGGTTCATGCATATATATTCTTTGGCTACTATAATCTCTATGCTGTCCTTTTCATCCCCATGACTATTCTGAAACTACCAACTTGTACTTTTTAGTCTCTTTACCTTTTTTGCTCATCCCCCTGTCCCCTTCTCATTTGACAACCATCAATATATTCTTTGAATCTATGACTGTTTCTGTTCTGCTTCCTTATTTTGTATTTTAGATTCAATTGTCTATAGTTATGTATTTATTACCATTTTATTGTTCATAGTTTTGATCTTCCTCTTCTTAGAAAAGTCCCTTTAACATTTCATATACTACTGATTTGGTGATGAACTCCTCTAGTTTTTTGTCTTGGAGCTTTTTATCTTTCCTTTGTTTCTATATAATAGCTTAGCTGGGTAACCTTGGTTGTAGGTCCTTACTGTCCATCACTTTGAATATTTCCTGCCAATCCCTTCTAGCCTATAAAGTTTGTTCTGAGAAATCAGCTGACAGTCTTATGGGAACTCCCCTGTAGGTAACTAGCAGCTTTTCTCTTGCCACTTTTAAGATTCTCTCCTTGTCTTTAACCTCTGGCATTTTAATTACAATGTGTCTTGGAGTGGGCCTTTTTGAGTTCATCTTGTTTAGGGCTCTCTGCACTTCATGGACTTGTATGTCTATTTCCTCTATCAGTCAGGGAAATTTTCTGTCATTATTTTTCAGATAGGTTTTCAATTTCTTACTCTCTCTCTTCTCCTTTGGGCATCCCCATGATGTGAATGTTGGTACACTTGAAGTTGTCCCAGAGCTCCTTACACTACCCTCATTTTTTTAAAGTTCTTTTTCTTCTTGCCATTCTGATTGGGTATTTTTTGCTGTCTTATATTCCAGATCACTGATTTGATTCTCGGCTTCATCCACTCTACTGTTGATTCCCTGTAAGTTGTTCTTCATTTCAGTTAATGTATCCTTCATTTCTGACTGGTTCTTTTCTATGGTTTCCATTTCCTTTTTTATGCCGTTAAATTTCTCTCTGACTTCATCTGTTCTTCCCCTAAGTTCTTTGAGCATCCTTATAACCAGTACTTGAACTCTGCATCTAGAAGCTTGCTTGCCTCCATTTTATTTAGTTCTTTCTCCGAGGTTTTGTTCTATTCTTCCATTTGGGCCACGTTTCTTTGTCTTGTTTTAGCAGCCTCCTGCTGTTTGTTTCTAAGTATTAGGCAGGGCTGCTACTTCACCCAGGCTTGGTAGTGTGGCCTAATGTAGTATGTCCTGTAGGGTCCAGTGGCACAGTCTCCCCTATCACAAGGTGCACCCACTATGATGGTTGTGTATACCTTGCTCTTGTAGTTGAGCCTTAATTGCCATTGGCAGATCCATAGGAGGGATTTACCCAGGCCAATCAGCTTCAAGGACTGGCTGTGACCACTCACCATCAACCTCTGTCCCCCCCAGGAGCTATTGTGGAGGATCAGCTGTGCAGAAGCCCACTCCACAGAGTGAGACTTGCTTCAGCAGGGCTCTGGCGCCTGCTGAGTCTGCACCTTGAGTGTGTTGCTTGGTGAGGTGATTGGGTGGTGGTGCTACCACATGGTCTGTATCTGTCTTCTGGGTGTGATGCCTCTAGGGCCCCCTGAGAGGTGTAGGTCAAAGTCAGCCACTGCCTGTGTTTTTCCAGGGCCACCTGGCATAAGCTGCAAGAAATCTGCAGATGGCTGCTACTTGTGTTGGACTTGGAGATGCCCAGGAGATGCCAAGCTGTGAACCAAGGCCAGGTGCTGCCAGTGCTGGGCCTGAGGTCACTCAGCAAAAGGTATGGGGATTTCTGAGGCCAGATTTTGTTTTGAGAGGATTTAGGAAAATCTGAAGCATGAGCCTAGAAAAGCCATTCATAAGAAAAAGCCACTGGAAATAGCTTGGGTGGACCCTAAAGTTGGGTGGGGTGGAGCCTCAGAGAATCACCAGGGTGGGCCAAACAGTGTGAGCCAGGTTGATGGAGTCTCAGATATGGTTCCTGCCTGCCAGCTCTGTGGGGAGAGGGCTCAGAAAAAGAACAATGGCTTCTGTCAACACTTGTCTCTGGGATAAAACTGCCCTTCCAGCTCTCACCCTGATACTGGACAACTCAGTTCATCCCTATTTGCCTTTGGTTCCTTTCAAGCTGCTGCCCCAGTGCTAGAGCTCATAGCCAGTGAGTCTGAGTAAGTCCATGTGCGGGCTCTTTAAGAGGAACTGCCTGGCAATCCAGAAGTTTCTGTCTCCCAAAGCTTCAATTCCCACTGGATTTTACCATCACAAGTTATGGGAATTTACCTATCTGGTACTGGAACCCTGGGCTGGGGGGCCTCTTGTGGAGCAGGGACTACTCACTCCTGAGATACCCTTCTCAATTTTTATGTCACATGTGGGTGTGGGACCAACCCATTCTGTGTCTCCACCCCTCTTACCAGTCTCAATGTGGTTTCTTCTTTAATTCTGTAGTTGTAGAACTTCCATTGAGCTCAACTTCTGGCAGTTCTACGTAATTAATGTTATGTACCTTGGTTGTAATTTTGGTATGGTTGTGCAAGGAGGTAAGCTGTGTTTACTTACATTGCCATCTTAGCTTTCTACTGCAGAGCTGAAACTTGAACCCAGGGCTCCTTACTTTTAAGTCTAAGGTTCTTTCATGGCAACTTGGATTAATTTGTAACTTAAACTACATTCTTTTGCTATAAAACCAAAATTATTTTCCATCATAAATAAACCCCACAACTGCCCAATATCTACTTAGAAATAGCCCTATATTGCAAGAGTTAAAAACAATTGTAACTTAAAAGGATTTGAATAAAGCAGAACTTTTCTATTATTTGAATGATATGATTAATTAGTCTTGAACCACTCTGCAATTGGCTGATCCTTGTATACATGCCTAAGTGCCAAATATTTTATATTATAATCTTACAGAGATATTATGTAATCTTGACTATTTTGGCAAGGTTTACTGTACTTGGTCCATTGTTTTTCCACATTAATAACTAGATAGGAATAGGCTAACCTTTAGAATGTGGGAGGCAAGATAATGATGGTATTCCACACCATTATTCCCATAGGATCCAATGTCCAGAAGCCAACAGCTCCAATTCCAGTTTTATCACTGATTTTTTGTAGACTTCAGTAATTCTTAACACTAAGATATTCAGTTCTGTTCATAAAAAAGACCTTCAAATTGATAAATTTTCCAATAATAAAAATATATTTGCGGTAGATTTTATATAAGTACAAAATTGTTAAATTACCATGCCAATGCTCAAATTACTTTACTAATGAGAGAGACTAAAAAATTCCTCTTAAGTTTTTGTAAGCTTTTGAAAATTGAGATATTAGAACAGTATTTCTCAACTTTCTATAACCTTAGGTTAATATTACAAGTATGTGATAAAATGTTATAGAATTCTTAAGAAACCTCTGTGATTCATATTTCTGAAATCAACTATGTAGCTTCACTATATTTTACATGTAATACAGTAAGACTTCAGATAAAAGTTAAGTATGTCTGTATATGTCAAAACTAAACAAAGAATTGGGCCTGTGGTCTAACTTCCTTAAGTGGTCAGCTTGCATCCGTATTTCTATGTTTGTGAGAGCTCAAAATATTTACCTAAACACACAGAAAATGTTCTTAGTTTACCTATTTTTATGATGTACTAATATTTATACATCTCTCTCAAAGGTTATTATAACTTGCTTTTGCAACATAAAGTAGAAGTAAAATTATCTGATTTTATGTATATGCAATGATATAAATGAGATGTAGTCACAACCTGTGTTTCCTTCTGGTCATCACATAGAATTTTCAACTCACAGTTGAGTGCCTGTCTTTACTAACTCACTTAAAAGACAGTTTTGAGATGGAGGATATAGAAGCAAAGTAGCCCTGGTCTTAATGGCAAAGAATAAAGTCAAAGTTCTCACACAGTGGCTGAGGTGGGGGGAGTGGGGGGGTGGGGGAATGGAAACAACTGTACTTGAACAACAATAAAAAATGTGAGAAAAAATGTTCTCACACAGTATTATTTTCTACTATTAAGGCAACAATTTAAACTTTCAGCAATACTGTGCATAGCAAGAAGAATGTGTTTATAAGGCAGAACTAAAATTAAATTTATAAATACTTTTTTCATGTTCTCTTTTTTATTCTTATTTTTAAATGCACATTAGCAAAAATACTTAGAATAGAAATATTGTAAAAGATAACATTGTTAGCCCTGGCTGGCGTAGCTCAGCTCAGTGGATTGAGCCCAGGCTGCGAACCAAAGTGTCACAGGTTTGATTCCCAGGCAGGGTACATGCCTGGGTTGCAGGCCATAACCCCCAGCAACTGCACATTTATCTATCTATCTATCTATCTATCTATCTCTATCTCCCTCCCTTCCCTCTCTAAAAAGAAATGGATAAAATCTTTAAAAAAAGAGATAACATTGTTAAATTTATTACAAAAGATTTTGACACAGCTGCATGAATAACAGCAGTTTGAGGAGTTTCTTCTGATTAATAATTTTGAGTCTACTTCATCTTTAAGAACAAAAGAATAATTGGTAATATTCCTTCATCTTAAGTCCTCCTACTCAAGATAGGATAAGAGAAGCCCTTCCTCTTTCCCCTAATTTGCAGTCTTCTCTTTACCCAAGCTCAGACCAGAGAAATAGAACAATGAAGTAAGTAAGTAAGTAAGTAAGTAAGGCAGACAGACACATTCTGGGATGTGAAGAATGCATTTCTTTATATATTTTTGTAGGATAATTCAATTTACAATCTGGTAAAGAAGAATGAAACAGTTATTTGATTCTATTAATGCTTTACAACGTACTACATTTTTCCAAAGAAAAAATGAAATACAGGCAGGATGATAAGGAATTTAACCATAACATCCTCCACCTTAGAAATTCTCAATCAGGAAACCAATTCGTAATAGGCAGCACTTTTATTTAGCTCTATTTTCCAGATAGATCTTTAAATTCCTGTTATTTCAATTGGAAATGGAAATGTCCGATTATTTTGTTCAGCCAGATCAGTTATCTTTGGATCTAAGACCTCTTAAATTAATAGAAACAACTAATTTTGTCTTTTTTGACTCTCCGGGATCTGAGGTTCCTTTGTCTTTAGTTATATTCATGGGTAAAGGGAGCAAAACATCCTGCAAACAATCACATTCTCTCAATAAACCAAAACTCAAGGCTATCATCACAATAAATGGTTGTGGATGCAAATTCCATTGCCTCAGTGAACTCACTTCTCTCTGACTTTACAACCATTCCAAAGGAAAAAGGAGGTCTGGTTTCTTATATGTATCACAGGGGTACAGAGAGGAGAGACATCAGGAAAAATTGGCTTAATTTTGCTTACTCTGGAAATTACAAGAAATCAGTGATTAAATGATGGCTTCAGCATCTGTATATTGAAGGAGAGAGGTGGGCTCAATGATCTCTAAATTATCTACTATTCTCATTTTGTGAATTAGTGAAGTATTGGAAGCCAAATCCCTTTGTTTCCCTGCTTGTATCAGTAGCAGTTGCCCATTCTATTTCTGAAGCAATCATTAAGGTAAAAGATGAGCTGCCATTGGCCACGTGGCCAATTCTATAGCAGTATACAATGGCTCAAATGAAAAATATATACTATCCGGCCCTGGCTGGCATAGCTCAGTGGATTGAATGTGGGCTGCGAACCAAAGCATAGCAGGTTTGATTCCCAGTCAGGGCACATGCCTGGTTGGTTGCAGGCCACGCCCCCCAGCAAATGCATATTGATGTTTCTTTCTCTCTCTCTCTCCCCTTCTCTCCCTCTCTCTCTCTCCCTCCCTCCCTTCCCTCTCTAAAAATAAATAAATAAAATCTTAAGAAAATTCAGGAAACAAAAAAAGCAAAAACCTCAGTTAAAAAAAAAAAATATATATATATATATATATATATATATATATATATATATACTATCCCACTGTTCAAGAAAGAAATTCAGAATCACTAGTTGACTGCATTCAAATCCCAACTCTCTGATACTATAATGAAACAGGCTCAGAAACCAAGGATGGATAAAGAGCAACAGAGTGAGTACTGTCCAGACTGATCTCCCACCTGTCATACTGGCTACGTTCCATTACATGAGTGGCTGATCCAAGGAAGTCAAGGGGAGCCAGAGTTCACTTCATACAGGGCCTAAGCTTCTATTACCCTTCCTCTCCTTCAACTGTAAAGTAAATCCATTCAGAAAGTAAAGTAGCATTTAGACAGTAATCTAGTTTATACTTGACCATATACAGAAGTAGAACATCCAACAAAACTAAGTGTCCAAAGGTAAAATTTCAGGGATGTCTTACCATATTCTCAACCCAATGCTTCAATGAGTAGTAGCTTAGACATAAAAACTTAAATGCAATGTTCCATTGGAGAACAATTCTATTTTTTGTTACTTTTGAGCCTTCGAGTCATACCATTTTCTCCAGCAACAATAATTCTACCTCTCCTCCATCTGTCAAAATTCCTCATCTTTAATTAAAAAATACCTCTTCAACTCCCCAGGGGAAGTTGATCACCCAAACACAATCAATTACTTCATTTTCTACCCTTCCACAGCCTTTTCCTTGAGCTCTATTTCTTGAGCACACATTATCTTTGTATTCTCTTTGATTGTCATGACCTTTCTATTTTCTAATAAGTAAGTTCATTAAGAAATTGGATCTGTCTCACTGAGTACCAGTTACCTACCCTCACAGGACCCAGTATATTGCTTTGTATACTGTAGGCCTTGGATGTTTGCAGATTATTTACCTGGAGGCTCTCCTAAGATAAAATCATTGTCATGAGGTAGTCCTTTCATTTACTATTTCATTTCTGACTTTTGGTACAAGGGAGGTTACATTCAATAAACTGAACAATATTAAAATAGGTATGAAATGCTAAGTCAATTCCTTTTCTCACATGTGATTGACATAATAAAAATTTTCCAAAGTGATAACTGAGATTTTTTCTTTCTATTAAAGAGTTCTTTTTAAAATTAAATTTATGGGGGGGGCATTGGTTAATAAAATTATACTGGCTTTACATGTATAAGTCTGTAATACATCATCTATATATTGTATTGTGTGTTTACCATTCTAAGTCAAATCTCTTTCCATCACCACTTACCATGCCCCCCTTTATCTTCTTCTACCTTCCTTCAGCCTCCTTTCCCTGTTAATCACCATACTCTTATCTGTTATCTATGAGTTTTGAGTTTTTATTTATTTATATTTTTTGCTTAATCCCTTTACCTTTATAATCCAGCTCACAAACCCACTCCTGTCTGACAGCTGTCAATCTGTTTTCTGTATCTATGAATGTTTCTATTTTGTTTGTTAGTTTATTTTGTTCATTAGATCTCACATATAAGTGAAATTATCATATTTTGCTCTGTAGAGTGGACATCCACATTTATGGCCCAAACTTTCAGGAAAAAATCTTTCATTTTAATTTTTTAATTCAATTTTTTCTTTATTTAAATTTAGATACTTCTTTTTTTTGCATTATAAAGGAATTTTAGCATTTATTTTTTAACATATTATGGTACAAGAAATTTTATGTAACAAATAATTATAAAACTCAAGAACAGAGTAGAAGAAATTTTATATACTAGTAACAAATTTAGGATATTTATGCATCAGAGGAAGCCAAGAACACTTCTTTACTGACAATATCAGAAGTATTATCTTCTTCAATTTATACATTACCAGTGTCTTTTGAAGAGTCACTTGCCTTATCCCAGTAAATTTCATCATCCTCAGTTCCAATCAGAGCATTGCTAATGCTGCATTTTTTAAATGATTTCACAACTAGTTCCTTCTTGAAACTATTCTACAATCTTAGGATCTAATCACAAGCCTGGGCAACTGCATCCACAATGTACACTCTTTCTTCATTAGGGTCTAAAAGGGCTTGTTTACTGATACATCAAGAGGTTGCAATTGTCTGGTTAGCCCACCAGTATCACAGCAAACTGGGTTTTCTTTTTTTTTTTCTTTTTTTTAAAGATTCTATTTATTTATTTTTAGGGAGGGAAGGGAGGGAGACAGGGAGAGAGAGAGAAACATCAATGTGCGGTTGCTGGGGGTCATGGCCTACAACCCAGGCATGTGCCCTGACTGGGAATCGAACCTGCGATGCTTTGGTTCTCAGCCCGTGCTCAATCCACTGAGCTACACCAGCCAGGGCGCAAATTGGGTTTTCAAATCCATTCTGTGATTGCTTTTGCACTTTGTTTAACACGGGCTTTGAAGTCATCAAAAACAAGGAAAGCTGATTTTTTTAAGTAATCCTCCAGGCCTTCGTAACCAAACTTAGTTAAAACAGATTTTCATGCCTCCTTCATTCAGCCATCCTTTTTTCATGCATGTGGTCAATATCTCCACTTGAAATCTTTTCTTTCAGAAACATTTTTCTTTTATAGATGATCATAGGTGATAGCTTTGTCCCATCTGCACAGCAGGCTAGAGCAACAATGAAGTGTGTTTTCTCACAACCACTAATTTTAACAGTCATGGTGTTTCCTTCTTTGATGCCCATAATTCTGTTGGATGGCACAACAAATGTAAGTGGGATCTCATCAATACTGGCAATTTGGGACAGCCCAAAGTTGTTTTTTGAAGACTGATAACATTAAAAATGAAATTCCAAAAGTTGATTCTCATAGGCTGCTGGAAGTTTGGGGGCAAGTTTTGTTCCTGTCATATTCAAACCTTCTCTCTTCATAAAGTTGAAACACCATTTAAGTATCCCTGAGAAATCATCAATGCTTTTTTTCTCGTGCAATCCTTTTACCTTCTTCTTGTATTACCTTAGTCGAAACAGAGAGCCCAGTGCAATGTTGCTCCAGAATCCAGATCTTCACCTCCTGCTCCACCTCTGGCCACTTTGGAGGTTTCCCCGCATTGCCTTCTGTCTTGGCATCTGAGAAGCTTTTCTTCATGTTGCCTCCACAATCTGATGACATTGTGAGATGAGGTCCAAAGTGTCTCTTGGCAGCTCCGTTGCCATGCTTCTTAGCATATTTAATAACTTTTAGCTTAAAGCTTGCAGGACAAAAACCATTTTGACATTTTCCAAGGGATTTTCCAATAATTTCTCCTGCCTAAAATGTAGGAAATGTCACACTGTTCACCCTATGGTAATAAAGCTAGCATCACCCATCTTATCAAATGGATAACATTTGGCATCATCTATCTTTGTTGGGGACCGCCCTGCCTGGTCTCAGGAAGCTGTAACCCCCCGTGACTTAGGCTGAGTGAGAGACCTCCAGACCAGGAGCCACTAAGGAGACAAAACTTATTTCCCTGGCATGAATGCTGCCTGTTTTGTGCCTGACCTCCTAAGCTTGATCAGTTAGCCAATGACGGGTAAGATTTCCCACGGAGGGTATCACCTAAGACAGGCATGATCACGAGGAGGCCTCTGGGAAGAGACTTGGGGCTGTGGAAACGAAGGGGTGATGGACATCAACCCCTGTTCCCTCGGCTTTGTCAAAGCCTGAGTCCTTGTTCTTAGAAGTGAGAAATCCAAGTCTCCTGGCTGCCTTTGTCTCCTCTGTTGACTCAGGCCTGAGGAAATAACAGGGGTACTGCAGCCCAGATTAGAAACGGGGGACCCCTGGGGTAATCAGGCCTGGAACATAGAATATGCAAGATCCTGTGAGATCTGTTTGCTGGAGGATATTATTAGATTAGAATTTGAAGGCACAGACAGGAAACCTAAACTAGCCTTTTGAGCCCTGTCACTCCTTTCAAATGTTAAAACTCCAACTTCTGCCCAGAATCACAGCAGGGGTTCTGTTTGCACCTTTGTAAGTCACCTGCTTCTTTTGATCTTTTCTGCCAGACTGTGAATCCCCAAACTAAGTCTGTATTCTCAATAAAAATCTGCTTGGGAATGGATATGGGACGCTCTCCACTAGAGAGAGTGGCTGTTCTGTCCCTATTTCCCCACAGGACCTGGTTGTCTCTGTGTATGTTTTTCTCGTGTTTTCGACGAGCATCCACAGCAGAGATGGATACTGCTGGCCGGTATATGCCACATATCTTATCAAGTGGATAACAATACATCGCTCTTCATTTCATTTCATTGAATTGTTGGCTGAAACTGCTTTTGTTGCAAGTTCATTGTAAGTTCAACAAAATTGATTATCATATTCCAGGGTATTATTTTGCATATGGATATCATTATTGTTTTCTAGAGTTTCACTTTTAATGCTTAAGCATAAATAAAATAATTAAAAACATACAGAACTAGTACTACCCACGTGTAATGCACACCCTTACTTTCCCCTCAAAAATTTGGGCAAGAAAGTGCACATTACACAGGGCAAAATATGGTATATAGTTCTTGTCTTCCTCTGACTGGCTTATTGCACTTAGCATAATACTCTCCAGTTCTTTAGTTTGCAAAACAGCATTTCTTGCAATGGAGAGTAGGCAGTAGCCATAAAAACAAGGATACATATGAATGATATATGCAAATCTGATTTTGAAAGCATACCTGCCATCACTATTAACCAGAGCCACATGACTACCATATGTCCTGTAGAATGTAGGATGATGTCATATCCAAATGCAAAGATTAGAGACCTCAAAGAGCCACAGTCTGTGTATCACTCTGCTGTACATTTCAATTTAGTTGGGCTAAACACATAGAAATACACAAATCAATCAGGGGTCAGGTTTAACCATAAGCATTAATGTTAAAACTAAAGGGATTATTTCTGACTAGACAGGAAGTTATATAAATATAACCTGGGACTGAAAACAAGCCTTAAATATAAAATATTCATTTGTAAAGGGAGACAAGATCATACAATAAAAGGAAGACAAAAATTCCACTAATGTAGCTCTGGCTGGTGTAGCTCAGTGGATTGAGTATGGGCCTGTGAACCAAAGGGTCACCACTTTAATTCCCAGTTAGGACACATGCCTAGGTTGTGGGCCAGGTCCCCAGTGGGGGTGCATGAGAGGCAACCACACATTCATGTTTCTCTCCCTTTCTTTCTCCTTCCCTTCTAAAAATAAATAAATGAAATATTTTTTAAAATTCTACTAATATATAAATGATAAAACAGGTACCCTAATTTATTCAGGCCATTATTTAACTAAACTCACACAGGGCAATTTAACATGATGGACACTGAGAGCCAGGTTTTTTTTTTTTTTTTTTAAAGATTTTATTTATTTATTTTTAGAGAGGGAAGGGAGGGAGATAGAGAGAAACATCAATGTGTGGTTGCTGGGGGTTCTGGCCTGCAACCCAGGAATGTACCCTGGCTGGGAATCGAACCTGGGACACTTTAGTTTCCAGCCCGCGCTCAATCCACTGAGCTACGCCAGCCAGGAGAGAGCCAGGTTTTATTCTATACATACTGTCAGATGTCACTGTAGTACTTTCAGAAATAAATACCTTTGTACAGAATATAAAGCAGAGGCCCCTAATAGCAGATATTGAGCTATCATGGATAATGTTGTGGTGAATCTTTAGCACACTTATTTAAATGCACTGGATTAAAACAAAATTGATTTTCTCACTGCCTATTTTCCTTCTAGATACAGAACTCCAATTAAAATCAATAGATTTGAAGGTTGTAAGCACAGCACTAAATTATTAAAACCATGAGTTTTTTTAGAAAATTAACACTGATTCAAAAAGTGGATTTTACATCGACTTACCTTTTCATTCTTAATGAGAAAGTGGCTGCAGTGTAATTTCCCTCTTTAATCAAATCTATACTTTGAATGAATTTAATCAAATAGTATTTGCAAGAAGTTACCCAGTGGAATCTTAGGAGTAAGGAAAATTATCTCTCCGGTTCTGTTGCCTTTAACATTCTATGATCCCAAGAAAATGATAGTGATGGCATGATGTGATCAGTAGCAAACAATTTTAGTCTTAGCAAACACTAAGAATGGAGGAGATTATAGAATATTCTAAAAGAACAGTCTCTAATATTTTCAACAATCTACTTTCCAAAAGCGAAAAACATTATTAAAGTGTGTGTTTATGTGCGTGCATGGGTATAGGGCTAAAAAATAAAGCTTATTGTTATTTTAATGCCTTACTTACTTCTTTAAAAATTTAAAGCAGTGCTTTAATAAATAAGAATAAACTCAGAAACCAAGCAAAATGAGATGTGTGTGTGTAATAGTTGTACCTAAAAACCTACAAAGAACTTCTACAAATGGGCATAGAAGTTAGCTCTATACTCAGCATCATGGTGAACCCAACTATACGAAAAATAAGCTTATACTTACAGAGTTCTTATATTAGCAAAACAGGGGCTGATTTTAACATCCTCTCTGATGATGATTTTATAATTGTTATTCCCATTCCCTTACACAGGAAGTGTCGGTTCATTTGGGAAAAATCTTAAATATTGTCATATTTCCATTTACTCAAGGAACCCCAGCTTAGAGAACTCTTCTTTTTCTTGTGAATCACTGTATTTTTCAGACTATAAGATGCACTCCCCCCAAATTTGGGAGGGAAATGGGGGGTGTATCTTATAGTCTGAATGTAGCTTACCTGGCTCACTGTGGGGGGTAGGGAAGCAGTGGTGGAGCAGGGTCACAGGTTATTAAATATTTTACTACATTTTTTGCTTCAAAATGTTTTTTCCTATTTTCCTCCTCTAAAACTTAGGTATGTCTTATGGTCCGGCACATCTTATGGTCCTAAAAATATGTACACCAATTTTTTTCTGAACTGAAATTTCTCAAATTGATCTCCATCCTACCCTACACCCCATTGTGAGTAGCACTTTTGAATATCCTAATTCCTAAATGTACAGATTTACCAGTTTTTACCCTCATTGATCTGTGTTGATGTTACTGAAAACTGTTTATGTTACCAAAGAACAACATTTGACAACCTAACTGCTCAAATAAAGGGGAAAACTCTACTGGAATTGAGATATCTACTAATATGAGTTGAATCTTTTAATTTTTAACAAATAAAATCATAAACATAAGGCTGTTTGTGTGTTCCCCACAAAACTATGGCTAAGATAATATATTGTAGTAGTTGAAATCTACAGTTCTTGTTCATTTAGCAATCAACTTAAAACTGTAATTCTCCATTAAGGATATTCAACATCCAGTACCAAATGTGAATACAAATACAAAACCTGTTTTTTTCCTAAAAAATCCTATATAATCTGTTTAAGAATTGTAAAAGACCATAGGATTTTAGAACTGGAAATAGCCCTTATGAAATATATGGATTTGTTTGATTTTATAATGAGTGTTTTTTAGCTGGAGGTGGGGTGGGCAATGACAAACAAGTAACCGCAGGATGGAGACAAATGACAAAGTTCCTTAATTAGTCCTTGAACTCCCATAGCCAAAATAAGCTTAGTGAACCACTCAAAGTAATTAAAATGCTTTGAACAGTGCGCTCCCTGAAAAGATTTGTGGTATACAACTTGAAATGACTTACATGGTATCATTTCACAGTCCTAAACAGAGAGAAAGTACCATTCACCAAGCAAATTTTCACTGCCCACCCCAAAAGGACCCATAACCATTTTGAAAAACACAATCTCAGAACTCCCTTTGTCCTTTTTTACCTTGGTTAATATCATCCTCTTCCTTTCTTTTGCTTCTTTTCACCTAGTCTCAAAGCCAGCTCAGTAGCCAGTGATGACTTTCCTGACCACCTCAGTAGCCTGGCTTGATTTATCTTTCCTAGGAATTTTTGGTCAGGCTAGTGGGAAATCACTGAAAGCTTTCATTAAATGAGTCTGAAAAATAAAGTCTGTATTTCAGGCAGCTCCATCATGTCTACACATTGCCTCTACTCTACTTAATGACAAATGACAGAATAGTATGATTTTTAAAAAAGGGATGATGTCTGACATTTTCCAGAGAAAAACACTGACAGAACTTCATGATTAACTGAGTATGGAGATAAAGGAAATCAGTATCTAATTACAAACAATGTCTGCTATGCTTTTTCTCTGTTGATAATTTTGTGATTTACCAATATATATTTTATGGTTAATGGCACCTTTCTCACTATATCAAGCGGTTAAGTGGCATTTGGTGGAACCTCATTATTTCATATGCTATGATCTCATAATTTTAATGAACTTTTGATTAAGTACTATTATCCTTACTGCTGACAAGGTACCTGAGATGTTAATTGTAGAGTGAAGACATTTATTCATCACAGGAGGAAACATATGTGATTATCTCTGACACTTAACACTCTCTAGTCACTTTCCTTCACTTTCCTCTAAATTAAAGCAATCAATGTCCTTCTTTAGATTTCTGCATAAAATTTGTCCAGTTTTATTTTCTTGCTTTAGAAACTACAAAAATATTTAAATGTATCTGTACACACAAAAATGTATCATTCATTATAATTACCAATACAACTTTCCATATAATTTAACCATTGAAATTTATATCTAGAAAACAAACAAAAATATGTCTACCTTTTTACTATAATCTGTAGCCTTTCCTTAACTAAGCATTGGAATAATGTGACCAATATACAAGTCACCTTAATAAAAAGAATGTTTCCCACTATCTTACTGCATCTCTAGCCTCTGAGAATATACTATAAGAAGCTTTATTTCAATATATCAGCAATTCTCAATGTGTTCCATGCCTTAAGATAGGGATTGGCTAACTTTTTCTTTAAAGGGCCACATAGTAAATAAATGTTTTGGGCTTTGTGACAGTCCACAGTCTGTATCACATAGTCGTCTTTTTAAACAACTCTTTAAAAATGTTAAAAAAACTAGTTTTAGCTTGCAGGTTACACACCAACAGGCTATAGGCAGGATTTGGTCCTTGGCTATGGTGTGCTGACTGCTGCTCTGAGGAATCCATTGTATATAATAAATAAACTCCTCTCCAGTGAATCTAGAAAGGTCTTAGTTGCGCCCTCCTTGGGAGAATTGAAGAAACAGTAGCTCAAATCATTTTGTTTTGTGGTTGAGATGAAAACTGGTTGAGAAAGGGTTACATTAAATACACCAAAATACTACTGGAGGAAGGTGATCATTATTATTTCAAAAATACCGGCATTCAAAAATATTCACTACAGAGAAATTAAAATCCAAAATTTCAAGGAAATTTCATTTTGTCCAAAGCATAAACCAAACATTATAGTGTCGCTACCTCTTAGTAGAAAATTATTATACATAGTAGAGAAGTAATTATACATTAATTACCTCAGCATAAAATAAATTACACCTAATTCAAAATTTGCTTAGAACAGGTATATGATCATTTGTATAAATAAACAGTCATGTGTGCCTTATCTTCTATAAATAGTAACCTAGTCTAGACTCCTGAGCAGAATCCTCAAACCTTAGTTTTAGAGCTTAAGGTGTACCGACATAATCTCCACACTACATTTGAGGAGATGCATGCAGGCATTATTTCATCCTGTAGAAGAACAGAATACACTAAATTCTGAATTCTAGTATTTAGAAGAAAACAATTTCGTAACCTACCAGGAAAAAATAATTAAATTCTCAAGGTCTGGGACCACTTGGCCATATTAAATAAGACTATTCTTTTACAATATACAGATCATCTTTTCAGTTAAAGGAGTTTTGAAAAATTGTCCAAAACTAAACTATGCATGATCTTTCATTCAGGATCACACTTACATTAAAACTGCATGACACACTGTTATCGAAAGTATATAAAAGAGTGATTAAATTAAAATGCTTCTAGTTACACAGATAGACTCTCCTAAAGAACCAGGTGCATGGATGGGCAACAGGAGAGAGCTGTCTCTATCCTGGAATGTGGGCAGGGGGCTGTAATACCTGAGGAGAAAACAATGTTTGGTTTTTAAGTGTGAAGATATTTATATCTTTTTTTTAAAGATTTTATTTATTTATTTTTAGGGAGGGAAGGGAGGGAGATGAGAGAGAGAGAGAGAGGGGGGGGGGGGCGGAAACATCAATGTGCGGTTGCTGGGGGTTATGGCCTGCACCTGCAACCCAGGAATGTACCCTGGCTGGGAATCGAACCTGGGACACTTTGGTTCCCAGCCCACACTCAATCCACTGAGCTACGCCAGCCAGGGCTATATATCTTTTAAATTATTGGAAAGTTAAAAGCCAACAATAGAATTAATACAGTATTTAGTATACATAAGTGTTCTTAGAAAAAGCAACTGGACTACATACTACTTAGAACTCTTCTCTCAGCCAAAACATAAATCAAGAGTTCTAAAAATTCATTAAGCAAACTTATTTTAAAGTAAATCTGAGATACTACTCAGCCTCGAAGGCTCCAAAGAACTGTTTTAATCATTTCCTGAGGGAGAATTTTAAGGCCAGAACCTACTGGAAAAGTAACAATAATAAGTCCAGTCATTTGAAAGAACAATTCCTTCTCTTTAAATCTCTCCCCCAAATAAGTCTTAATTAGCCAAATATCAATCCAGTGATAATCTGGCACTTTTCCTTGTTAATGGAAAGTGCTTATTTTGCCTACAAAGAAAAAAAAGGCCACCCAAAATGACTAATTATCTAGAAACATTTTATTTGCCCAGTACACATGCCAACAAAATTGTACATCTTAAACAAAAAAGCAACTGAGATTACCATTCCTATGATCTCAGCTCATTCTTGGTTTTTCACAAGCTTTCTCCCAACCAAATATACACTTTACAGACATTTTCTTGCAATAACAAATTAATTTTGTAAACGTAACTCTTATAACAGAAGTCATAAGAAGAAAGAAATTGCTATTACCTCCCCAATTTCCTTTTCTGTTAGCTTTTTCTCTTCTCTGCAGAAAGTAGAGAAATTTCCCATTCTAAAAAATATAGAGAGAATTCTCAAATCTTTAAAGCAAAAGACCAATTTTCTCCTTCCTTGGAAATACTATCTTTCTCTTCTTCCAGAGTTCAACACCTTTTCCCTCACCTACATTTTATGCTTGCTCATGAGGCAGCACTAATCCTCTAGTATCCTGAAATGCTACCTTCCCTAAGCAGGCTTTATACTGCAGTCTCCAAAATGATGCCTGAACCTCAGCAGATAGAAGATCCATAGCAATAGCAGTAATAGTTTTTTTCATTTGCTCTTACCAGAAATCACACTCCAAAAAGATGACCATGGAGGTGTCACCTATGCTAAAACCTCAAAATTGGTTCATTGTTTAGTCAAATCCCATGTTTTCATTTTATGTATCCTTTGGGAAGCTTGTGACATAGTAAAAGAGATCTTTTAGTGACAGTCACCATTTTTTTCATGAAGAAATTTTTTTTTTTAAAAGCAGCCCTCTGAGTATAAGATTTTGTCACTAAAAAGGAATCTATTCCCCCATTCCCTATCACCTTAGAGTACATAGTATAGTGTACCTATAACAAAATTAGCTTCAACATAAGAGCTTAGACAATAATCATAAGTTTCCTTTAACCAGAAGTCATTTGTATACTACCCATATGCCTCTGATTTTACTAACAGGTAATCTGGATTATATTTATCCAAAGCAGTTCTTTTGATGTGGTGATTCTCTGTAAGGTTATTCTATGGGAGAAATTAGGCAGAGAATTGAGAATCTTGATAATTCTATGCAATGTTTAATTTAATTCTATTCACTAAAATAACTCAAAACTGGTATTGAATTCCATTAAAAGTCATTTCCTATGAATTATACTCTGTATTGAGTAAGACTCATGTGACTC
This sequence comes from Phyllostomus discolor, assembly GCF_004126475.2. NCBI lineage: Eukaryota > Metazoa > Chordata > Mammalia > Chiroptera > Phyllostomidae > Phyllostomus > Phyllostomus discolor. The sequence continues at coordinate 81,984,922 of NC_050198.1, read as the reverse complement.
CAATTTCAAGAATACTAACAGTTTAAATATTAAAGGCAGAAAGAAGAATTAGCCACAATAAAATTGTAACATGCATAAAACCCTGATAACCCTATTATGCACAAGGTCTGTCTGGGAAAATTCTAACTATTATTAATATAATGAAAACAGTTTGTGTGACATTGATGTAACCCGACAGCCAAGGAGAGTGGACTGGAATGAGCATGCATGAATAGTGACAACTTCACTGTATTAGTCAGTGGGGGCAGTAGATGCTGTTGAGTGAGCATTTGTACTGTGTGGCAGTTGCATTCAAAATGACTGAGTGAGTACAGCAATGAATCTGCATCAAATTTTGTATTAAGCTTGAACACTCCTCCATGGAAACTATTCAGATGATTCAGAAGCCTGCAACTATGGGCAACTGGTGACTGGCAGCTTTATCAAAACAACACACCCACTCATGCATCACAGCTTCTGCAGAGGTTTTTGGCAAAACATCAAATCACCCAAGTGACTTAGTCCCTCTACAGCCCAGATTTGGCATCCTGTGACTTCTGTTTTTTCCCAAAATTAAAATCACCTTCGAAAGGGAAGAGATTTCAGATCATCAATGAGATTCAGGAAAAAAAAAAAAAAAAAAACAACATGGGGTAGTTGATGGCAACTGGGAGAACTGTGTGAGGTCCAAGGTGCCTACTTTGAAGGACACTGGGGCATCACCGTACTATGTATAATGTTTCTTGTATCTTTTATCTTCTTCAGAAATGTCTCTATTTTTCATATCACATGGCTGGATACCTTCTGGACAGACCTCATAGTTAGACAAAGGTATATAAACATGTATGTATTTTCCTTAGATTAGATTTTTTTAAAAGGTGTAAAGAATTCTATGTATTTTCTTTTCTTTTTTAAATTTAATTTAATTTTAATTCATCTTTTATTGTTCTTAAGTACAGTTGTCTCAATTTTCGTGTCATCACTTTCCGCCACCCACCCCCATCTCCCACCCTCCACCCTACCTTGCTTTGGCTTTGTCCATAGGTCAGGTCCTTTATACATGTTCCTTGACAACCCTTCCCCTTCTTTCCCCCCATTATCCTCCTTCCTTCTGTCCACTGGTTACTGTCAATTTGCCCTTTATTTCAATGTGCCTGGTTCTATTTTGCTTGCTTATTTGTTTTGTTGATTAGGGTCCACTTATAGGTAAGATCATATGGTACTTCTCTTTCACAGAGAATGCAGACTGGTGCAGCCACCATGGAAAACAGTATGGAATTTCCTCAGACAACTAAAATGGGACTGCCTTTTGACCCAGTAATTCCATTGCTGGGATTGTACCCTAAGAACCCTGAAACACCAAACCAAAAGAACCTGTGCACCCCAATGTTCATAGAAGCACAATTTACAATAGTCAAGTCTTGGAAGCAACCTAATTACCCACCAGTAAATGAATGCATCCAAAAACTGTGGTACATTTACATGACAGAATACTATGCAGCAGAAAGAAAGGAGCTCCTCCCCTTTGCGTCAACATGGATAGAACTGTACAGCATTATGCTAAGTGAAAGAATTTTATATATTTTGTATATAATAAAAATATTTAGCAAATCCATGAATATAACTTTTACTGAGTATATAATTTTTATTGAATTCCTGTTATACAAAGGAATTTTATTGAATTCCTTCCACAATGTCATTGTCAAATTGTAATTTTCTGCTTCTTGAATATAGTGATCACCTTCTTATCTTTTAGCAATTTTTATTACTATAATAAACTTTTCTATTTTTAAAGAGAATTATGTCTAAAATTGGTAGAATTGATTACAAACTCTATAGGCAGAGACTCTAGCCAAGATAGAGGTATAGGTAGATACACTGTGCCTCCTTGCACAACTAAAAGAGGGGTGACAAAATATTTAAAAACAAAAAACAACCAGAACTGACAGAAAATCAAACTGTATGGAAGTCTGACAACAAAGGAGTTAAAGAAGAAACATTCATTCAGACTGGTAGGAGAGGCCAAGACAGGCAGCTGGGCAGAGAGGACTTGCTACAAGATGAGAGTTGGAGGACCTAATGAGGCAGTGACTGGAGGACCAGGCGGTCCCACATTGGAATGAAGATAAACTGAGAGGAACAACTGGGGAGCGAGATAGACTGTACAACCCAGATTTCCAGTGTGCAGAAATAAAGCCTTAAAACCTCTGACTGAAAACATCTGTGGGGTTGAGGCAGCAGAAGAAACTCCTAGCCTCACAGGAGAGTTCATTGGAGAGACCCACAGGGTCCTAGAACGTACACACAACCACTCACCCAGGAAATCAATACCAGAGGGGCCCAATTTGCTTGTGGGTAGCAGGGGAAGTGACTGAAAGCCTGCAGAGAGCCAAGCAAGCAGCATTGTTCCCTCTCGGATCCCTCCCCCACATACAGTGCCACAACACAGTGACCTGGGTTGCCCTGCACTGGTGAACACCTAAGGCTCCACCCCTTAGTACTAACAGGCGCACCAAGACAAAAACTATGGCCCAAATGAAAGAACAAATCAAAGCTCCAGAAGAAATACAACTAAGCAATGAAGAGATAGACAGCCTATCAGATGCATAGTTCAAAACATTGGCAATCAGGATGCTCACAGAAATGGTTGAGTATGGTCACAAAATAGAGGAAAAAGTGAAGGCTATGCAAAGTGAAATACAGGAAAATGTACCGGGAAGCAATAGTGATGGGAAGGAAACTGGGACTCGAATCAATGGTTTGGGCCAGAAGGAAGAAATAAACATTCAAGCAGGACAGAATGAAGAAACAAGAATTCAGAAAAATGTGGAGAGGCTTAGGAGCCTCTAGGACAACTTTAAGCCTTCCTATATCCACATCACAGTGATGTCAGTAAGAGAAGAGGAAGAGCAAGAAATTGAAAGCTTATTTGAAAAAATAATGAAAGAGAACTTTCCCAATCTGGAAAAGGAAATAGACTTGCAGGAAGTCCAGGAAGCTCAGAGAATCCCAAACAAGTTAGACCCAAGGAAGCACACTCCAAGACACATCATCATTACATGCACCCAAGATTAAAGATAAGGAGAGAATCTTCAAACCAGCAAGAGAAAAGGAGACAGTTATCTGCAAAGGAGTTCCCATAGAACTATCAGCTGATTTCTCAAAAGAAATCTTACAGGCAAGAAGGGGCTGCAAAAAATTCGAAGTCATGAAAGGTAAGGATCTACATCCAAGATTGCTCTATCCAGCAAAGCTATTATCTAGCATGGAAGGGCAGATAAAATGCTTCCCAGATAAGGTCAAGTGAAAGGAGTTAATCATCACCAAGCCCTTATTATATGAAATGTTAAAGGGACTTACCTAAGGAAAAGAAGATAAAAAATATGAACAGTAAGATGACAACAAACTCACAACTATCAACAACTGAACCTTAAAAGAAAAACTGAGCAAACAAGTAGAACAGGAACAGAAATGGAGATCACATGGAGGGTTGTCAGTGGGGAAAGGTAGGGGGGAATGGGGGAAAGGGTATAGGGAATAAGTAGCATAAATGGTAGGTAGAAAATAGATAGGGGAGTTTAAGAATAGTAATGGAAA